>NW_007729388.1:168765-172130 GCF_000696425.1 Galeopterus variegatus | reverse complement strand
TATATATATATATATATATATATATATATATATGTAATCCAATTAAAAATGGGCAAAGGAGCCAAATAGACATAGACATTTTTCAAAGGAAGACATACAAATGGCCAACAGGTACATAAAGAAAATGCTCAGCATTACTAATCATCAGGGAAATGCAAATCAAAACCACATTGAGATATCATCTCACTACAGTTACACCGGCCATTACTAAAAAGACTGAGAGTAACAATGGCTGCCAAGCATGTGGGGAAAGATGAACTCCTTTAAACTGTTGATGGGACTGTAAATTACCACAGCTATTATGGAAAACAGTATGGAGGTTTCTCAGACAACAGCAGATAGAACTACCAAATGATCTAGCAATCCCACTACTGTGTATATATTTAAAGGAATGGAACTCATCATGTTTTAGGGATACCTGCACTCCCATGTTCAATACAGCTCTATTTACAATAGCCAAAATTTGGAACCAATCTAAATGTCCATTGACAGACAACTGGATAAGGAAAATGTGGTCAATATACACAATGGAATACTACTCAACCATAAAAAAGAAAGAAATTCTGCCACTCACAGCAACATGGATGAACCTTGAGAAGAGTACCTTAAGTGAAATAAGCCAGACACAGAAAGAGAAGTACTGCATATTCTCACTCATAACTGGGTGCTAAGAAAGAAGGAAAGAGAGGAAGATGAAAGAAAGAAAAAGAAACAAAAAAAAGAAAGAAAGAAAGAAAGAAAGAAAGAAAGAAAGAAAGAAAGAAAGAAAGAAAGAAAGAAAGAAAGAGAAAGAAAGAAAAAAGAAAGAAAGAAAGAAAAGCAAACCACCATAAAATACTTAACTTTCAGAAGGAGAGCACAAAGCTAAGGATACTAGAGATGGGGGTGAGAAAGGGAGGAGGGTTGGAGAGCAATAGGTCAGATGGTGGGCATGGGGAATGATTATGATTTATAATGATGAATATGCTAATAATAAGAATAAAAAATAAAAAAGAACTATAAATACAGCAACAATCCTATTCTAAAAGTAGTAGATGTAAAGAAATAATTAAGATCCGAGTAGAACTACATGAAATAGAGACCCAAAAATCAATACAAAAGATCAATGAAATAAAAAGTTGTTTTTTTAAGAAAAGATACAAAAAATAGACAAACCATTAGCTAGGTTATCAAAAAAAAAAAAAAAAAAAGTGAAGAGAAGACCCAAATAGCAAAAATCAGAAATGAAAGGAGACATTAGAGTCAATACCACAGAAATACAAAGATTCATTAGAGACCACTATGAAAAACTATACAGAAGCAAATATGAAAACCTGGAAGAAATGGATAAATTTCTGGACACATACAGACTATCGGGACTGAACTAAGAAGACATAGAAACCTGAACAGACCAATAACAAGCAATAGGATTGAAGCGGTAAAGAGATCGTTCAACAAAGAAAAGCCAAGGAGTGGATAGCTTTGGTGCTGAAGTCTACCAAACTCTTCATAAGGAATTAATACTAATTATCTTCAAAATGTTCCAAAAAATAGAATCAGAAGGCATTATTCCAAACTCATTCTTAGACCAGCATCACTCTGATACCAAAACCTGATGAAGATACAACAAAAGAAAAAGAAAATTACAGGCCAATATCCTTTATGAACACAGACACAAAAATCCTCAATTAAATATTAGCAATCACAATACAGCAACACAGCAAAAAAAACTTACACCATGATTATGTGGAATTCATCCTAGGGATGCAAGGATGGTTCAACATATGCAAGTCAATAAATACGATACAGCACATCAACAAAACCAAGCACAAAAAGCATATGATTATTTCAATAGATACAGAAAAAGCATTCAACAAAATTCAGCTCCTCTTCATGATACTCTCAGCAAATTAGATGTAGAAGGGAATTATCTCAATACTAGAAAAACAAGTTGAACATCCATATACAGAAGAATGAAACTGGACCTGTACCTCTCACTATATACCAATATCAACTCAAAATGGTTTAAAGACTTAAATATAAGGCCGTAAACCATAAAATTACTAAAAGAAAACATAGAAAAAATACTTCAGGAAGTAAGTCTGGGCAAAGACCTTATGAATAAGACCTCAAAAGCAAAAGCAACAACAAAAAAACCAAACAAATCAGATTATATCAAACTAAAACCTTCTGCACAGCAAAGGAAACAATCAACAGAGTGGAAAGACAACCTACAGAATGGGAGAAAATAGTTGCAAACTCTCCATTCGACAAGGGATTAATACCCAGACTATATAAGGAACTCAAACACCTATATAGTATAAAAACAAATAATCCAATTTAAAAAATGGGCAAAGGAGCTGAATAGACATTTTTCAAAGGAAGACATACAAATGGCCAACAGGTACATGAAAAAATGCTCAACACCACTAATCATCAGAGAAATGAAAATCAAAACCACATTGAGTTATAATCTCACTACAGTTAGACTGGCCATTATTAAAATGACTGAGAATAACAAATTCTGGCAAGGATGCGGGGAAATGGCGACTTTTCTGTGCTGTTGGTAGGAATGTAAATTAGTACACCCATTATGGAGAACAGTATGGAGGTTTCTCAAACAACTATAGATAGAGCCACCATATGAGCCAGCTGTTCCACTACTGGGTATATAGCCAAAGGAATGGAAAACATCATGTCAAAAGAATACCTGCACTCCCACGTTCATCACAGCTGTTTACAACAGCCAAGATATGAAACCAACCTAAATGTCTATTGACTGATGACTGGATAAGGAAAATGTTGTCTATATACACAATGGAATACTACTCAGCTGTAAAAATTTTCTGCCATTCGAAGCAACATGGGTAAGCCTGGAGAAAATTATTTTAAGTGAAATAAGCCAGACCCAGAAAGAGAACTACAATATGTCTTCTCTCATAACTTGGTGCTAAGAGAAAGGAAGGAAGGGAAGGAAGGAGGGAGGGAGGGAGGAAGGAAGGAAGGGAGGAAGGAAGGAAGGGAGGAAGGAAGGGGGGGATGGAAGGAAAGAAAGAAAAGAAAGAAGAAAGAATGAAAGAAAGTATGAAGGAAAGAAAAGACCACAATAATACATTGAATTTTCAGAAGGGTAGAGCAAACCTAAAGATATTAGCGATTGGGCCGGCCTGTGGCTCACTCGGGAGAGTGCGGTGCTGATAACACCAAGGCCACGGGTTCGGATCCTATATAGGGATGGCCGGTTTGCTCACTGGGTGACCGTGGTGCTGACAACACCAAGTCAAGGGTTAAGATCCCCTTACCAGTCATCTTTAAAATATATATATATATATATATATATTGAATGGTATTAATGGTGTATATATATATATATATATATATATATA
>NW_007729388.1:78384-168729 GCF_000696425.1 Galeopterus variegatus | reverse complement strand
TATATATATATATATATATTAGAGATTCATGGGGAGAGAGAGAAGGGTTGCAAAGAGATTGGTAAGCTAAAGTGTATAAAGAGTAGTTACAATTTGTAATAATGAATGTACTAGTAAAAATAAAGAATTTTTTTAAAAAAATTTCTAGTTTTCCATGTTTTTTCTTCTTTGACCATTGGTTAAGATGATCTTGTTTAATTCCCACATATTTTGAATTTACAACTTTTTTGTCTTTCTGTCTATCTCTTTCTTAGTACCTAGTTATGAGTTAGGACATGTGGTATTTCTCTTTCTTTGTCTGGCTTATCAATCCTTGTAAATTTATTGATATTTGTTTTACATCTAAGTTAATGGCGCACTCTGGACAATATTCCACAAGCACCTGAGAGGAATGGATATTCTGCAGCTTTCGGATGGAGTTTTCTATAAATGTCTGTTAGATTTATTTTGTTTACACTGTTGTTCAAGACTTCTTATCTTTTTTATTTTCTGCATTATTATTTTATTCATTGTTCAAAGAAGAAAAAATTATAAAATAAATGCTATTTTTTATGATTACATAATTACCCTTGCCAATGCTCTTTTATTTTTTCATGTATATTTAAATTAGTTTTTAGTGTCCTTTTATTTCATCTTGAAGGACTTGCTTTAGTGTTTGGTGTAGGCAGATTTGCTACTGACAGATTTTCTGTCTTTTATTATTCTGAAAACATTTTAATTTTGTCATTTTGGAAGGACTATTTTGCTGGACACAGAAATCTTTCTTTACAATCATTTTCTTTTACCACTGTAAATATGTTATTCCACTGATTTATGAACTCCTAAATTTCTAATGCGAAATCAACTGTTAATATTATTGAAGGTAACTTGCACACGATAAGTTGCTTCTGCCTTGCTGCTTTAAAGATTCCTTCTTCATATTATGTATTTTGATTTTGACAGTTTGATTATGATGTGCCTGGGTGTTATTCTCTTTAAGTTTATCCCCTTTTACTTTTTGAGCTTTTTGGATGTAATGAAAAATTTTTAAATCAAATTTGGGAAGTTTTAGGTCATTATATCTTCAAATTGTATTTCTGTTGCTTGCTCTTTCTCGTTTTCTGAAACTTCCACATGTCTATATTGGTATGGTTAATTGTGTCCCACGTTACTGTGAGGCACTTCATTCTTTTTTATTGCTTTTCTTCAACTGGAGAATCTCATTGCACTACCTTCACATTCATAATTCATTCTTCTGCCTGGTAAAACCTGCTTTTGAGCCCCTTAGCAAATTTTTCACTTCAGTTATTGTAATTTTCAACTCTTCGATTTCTATATGGCTCTTTTAAAAAATCAAATATCTGCCTCTTTATTGATATTCGCTACTTGTAGAGACAACATTTTCAAGCTTTCCTTCAATATTTTATATATGGTTGCATTTAGTTATTTTAACATATGCAAAATGACTGACAATGTCTTTGTCTAGAAAGTACAATGTTGGAGTTTCATAAAGGGTATTTTTATTGATTTCTTCTATCCTGAAAAAAATCGTATTTTGAAAAAATGTTCCTTGAAAAAAATATTTCTTGTTTTTTGCATGTCTCATAATTTTTTTTAATTGAAAACTGTATATTTTAAGTAATATAAATGTGGCAACCTTAGAAATTGTAATTTATACTAATAAAACATTTAGATATAACTATAATAAAATATGTATAAGATCTGTGTGAATAAAACTACAAAACTCTGATAGAATAAATCAAAGAAAATGTAAATAAATGGAGAAATATTTCATGTACATGGATAGGAAAAGTCAATATTATTAAGGTGTTATTCAACCCAACTTGATCTATACATTTAACACAATCCCAATCAAAATCACAGCCACAGCCAGTTATTCTGTGGGTATTTATAAACACATCCTAAAGTTTATATAGAAAAGCAAAAGATCCAGAATAGCCAAGAAAATACTGAAGGATAAGACACTACTCAACTTAAATATTTGCTCTAAAGCTACAGTAATGAGGACAGTCTAGTGTAAGCAAAAGAGTAGACAAATTAGATTAATGAAAAAGAATAAAGAGCCCAGAAATAGATTCACACAAATGTAGTGAATTGATCTTTTACAAAGGAGCAAAGTCAATTAAATGGGAAAATGATAACATTTCCAACAAATGGTGCTGGAGGAACTGCATATTCACATGCAAAAAAAAAAAAATGAGTCTAGACACAGACCTTACAACTTTCATAAAAATTAACTTTAAAAGGGTCATGTATAAACATAAAATGCAAAACTTTAAAAAAAACTCTTGGATAACATAGGAGAAAATCTAGGTGACCTTCAGTTTGGTGATAACTTCTTAGATGAAGCGCCAAAAGTACAGTGTATGAAAGAAAAATATGATAACTTGGACTCCATAAATATTAAAAACTTCTTTTCAACAAATGACACTGTTCAGAGAATGAAACAACAAGCATAAGACTAAAAAATCTGTTTGCAAAACACATATCTAATAAGGGACTGTTACACAAGATATAAAATGAACTCTTAGAGCTTAAAAGTAAGAAAATGAACAACCCAATTTAAAAATGGATAAAATATTTGTTTATCTCATGAAACAGGATATACACATTGCTAATAATCATATGAAAAGTTGTTCAATATTTTATATCAGTAAGGAATCGAAAATTAAAACAACAAGGTACCACCTCACTCCTTTTAGAATGGCCAAACCCCCAAATACTGAGAACAGCAAATTCTGGTGAGGATGGCGAGCAAGAGGAACTCTTACTCATTGCTGGTAGGAGTGTAAATAGTATAGCCACTTTGGAAGACAGTTTGGCAGTGTATTAGTCAGGGCTCTCCTGAGAAACTGAACAAATAGTATGTGTAAATATAAAGAAATAAATTCTTTATAATGAATTGACTCACATGATTATGGAGGTTGACAAATCCCAATATCTATAGTCAGCAAGCTGGAGACCCAGAAGAGCCAATGGTGTAGATCCAGTAGAAGGGCTTATAGTTTTGAGACTCAGGAAGAGCCTATGTTTCAGTTCCAGCCTGAAAGCAGAAAAAAACTGATGTCTAAGCTCAAAGACAACCAGGCAGGAGAACTCCCTCTTGTATTAGTCCACTCAAGCTGCTATAACAAAAATACCATAAGCTAGGTGGTTTAAAATAAACAAATAGTTATTTCTCAGAGTTCTAGAGGCTGCGATGTCCAAGATCAAGGTGCTGGCAGATTCTGTGTCTGGTCAGGGGCCAATCCTTACAGGTGGTCACTTCTTGCTGTGTTTTCATGTGGTAAAAGGGGAAGGCTAGCTTCTTCAGTCCTCCATTCATGAGGGCTCCACTCTCATGATTTAATCACTGTCCAAAGGCCCCACCTCTTAAAACCATCATCTTTGGGGTTAGTATTTCAATGTATAAATTTGGGAGGCACACAAACATTCTGACCATAGCACCTCTTATTCACCCTTTTTATTCTATTCAAGCATTGAACTGATAAGACCCACCCACATTGGGGAGGGCAATCTGCTTTATTCAATCTACCATTTCAAATGTTAATATCATACAAAAACACTCTTACAGTCACACAAACATTTGTTTGATCAAATATCTGGACAACCCATAGCCCTGTGAAGTTGACATATAAAATGAACCATCATGGGAAGTTTCTCACAAAGATAATCATACTCTTATCATATGATTCAGCAATTGTGTTCCTCTGTATTTTCACAAATGAACTGAAAACAAGTCCACATAACAACTTGCACACAAATGTTTACAGCAGCTTCTTTTATAATTGCCAAAACTTGGAAGCAACCAAGATGCTCTTTAATAGATGAATGAATAAACAAACTATGGTGTATTCATACAGTGGAATATTGTTCAGTGATAAAGATAAATGAGCTATCAAGCCAGGAAAAGACATCAAGAAACTTTAAACCCATATCATTAAGGGAAAAACTCAATCTGAAACAACGTGATATTCTGGAAAAGGCAAAATTACGGTAGTAAAAAGATCCATGATTTCCAAAGGTTCTGGGTGTATAGGTGGAACACACGGGTTTTTAGGTCAGTGAAACTATTATTCTATATGATACTATTTTGATAGATACATGTTATTATACATTTGTCAAATCCCATACCATATACAAGACCAAGGGTGAGCCCCAATGTAAACAATGGACTGTTAGTTAAAAATAATATATCACTATTGGCTCAATTGTAACAAATGAACCACACTAATGAAATATATTTAAAATAGGGAAAATTGTTGGAGAGGAGCTAAGAGAGCAGATGGAATGCTTACTCAATTTTTTTAAATAAATCTAAACCTACTCAAACAAAATAAATTCTATTAACTAAAAAAACAAACAAACAAACAAAAAGAATGAGTACATTTTTCCCATATTTCTATCAGCTTATTTTTTTGTTCCCAATCTACTGTTCGGTCATGATAACTTACCTCTTTGCCTACCTTCAATGAAGGGAATAAATATTCTTTGAATTGTGCTCTCCAACTCAGATAAAGACAGCCTTGGAAGTTGGGTCTTCCAGGGGACCACCAGATATTTCAAGTAATTATAATTCTCCAGGAATGAGGCTTTAATGCAATTCCAACCCTGTTCTCCCTCCTTCAGTGACTACCACGCTACTGTTTTTACCATGATTGTAGGCTTTTTGTCTTCATGGCCACCATGGAGCTGGATAGAGGACAAAGAAAATAAGGCAAGTTAAAAGACCACATAGGCTGCTATTCTTACCGAGATTATATATTTTTTCTTTAATAAATGTATCCCAGAATGCTTCATGCCCTTGGTTAATTTATAGTGTTCTAAAAAAGTTCATTCTAGTATTTTTGCTAGTTTTCTCCGTGCTTTTATGGAAGAGAGAATTTTGGAAAGTCCTTACTCTGATATTTTCACAGATGTCACCTCCTAAAGTGCCTTTTAAATCCTAAAAGAATACAAAATAAATTATCACTAGAATTTTAGAAATATTTTTGGTTAATGAATTATCAATTTCAAATATCTAATTAATAGGAAAAATAATAGTTATTAATCATGACTCCAAAGTAGTTTTCTAAGCCTTAAAGTTTAAGTTTTCCTGGTACTGTTGCATGTGTGAATTATCAATCACTAGATTGTCTAACACTTTTCTGAATTGTAGCCAGTTGATAAAAGACTTATGGAGCCAGATGAGGACCAATATCATTTTTATTATTCAGGAGAAGAGTGTTGGAAGATATCTTTAGGCCTGAGGTTAAGTGGGGTTCCTCACACCTATGAAGAGTTTGCAGAGCAGTGGCATGAAAGATTATTACTCACCTGACAAATTCAGTTGCCAAGAGAATGAAAAGGAAATAGGGCAGGAAAGTAAAGACAGAATACATTGCCTTTTGATAGAGAGATCCTGTTTCCTGGGCAGTATGGCCCAATTCATATCTCTGTCCCGAATTACAGAAGTTTCTCCTTTTACCATAGGGAGGAGTAAGTGAGGGAGAGAGAAGGACTGAAAATTTTCACTCTCAATACTGGTCTTTGGTGTAGAATAAAGCAAAAGTTCCATCCTCTCTGAAATTTTTAGGGAAAGGCAGTAAATGTCCCTCCCCAACTCTTACGTTTATGTGATAATGATAGTGATCAAGGTAATAAGGTGATCACTATCTTAATAAATAGTGATCAAGGTAAATTATACTATTAAAAGTACTGGAAAGTCAGAAAACCAGACCATTGCAATGAACAGGTTATGCCAGTTGAAAACAAAAAAAACCTGGAGTTTTTGCCACAACACCGTCACTTTCCTAATTATTCCATATCAGTTTTATGAGTCTTAGGAAACCGATTAAATTAGACTTTTTACACTTGTTCATTGTTTGATTCACTCAATTATTTATTGAGTGACTACTATTTACCAGGCTCTATATTATGTTCTGGAATATAAGGAAAATAAGCAAAAGACAATCCTTAACTTCAAAATATTTACGGTACACTTCATAATACAAGAGGAAATGGAATAGCGTTCAACTACTTAAGGAATTGTTCTTCCTTCTCAATGACTACTGAGAACTACTCAAATATTGGTTTTATAGGCACAAAGTTACTGACAGCCCCATTCTTGCAGAAGAGTTGGAGAGCTAAGAGTTGAAATGCTTAGTCTTTAAAAATTCAAAGTCGTTTCTTTTTTGAAAATGGAAACGTTGAAATTGAACATATGGCAACTTAAATGATTAACTTGTGTCTAATTTCCCTCTTTATTACAAGTTAAGTAGAGTATTTTTTTTCACTTTCTGCTGGGAGATGATAATACTGTTAGGGAGCTGCCATTTTCCAGATTCTGCGTCTATTAGTTTCTGCCCAAATTGAAAGGGACTTCTCCACTCTCACTTTCTGTTTGCCAGCTTTTTGGATCTAGAGACTTTTAAAATGCTAAATTATGTATGTATGCCAAGATATTTTCCTCTATGGGGTTGAAAGGAAAGCTCTAGAAACAATATCAAAGTAAAAATAAATAGACAAACAAGTAGAGTTGGGAGTGGGTATGTGTATGGGGGTGGGAAGTGTGATGGTAGGAAGAATTCACATTCAGGAAGCCATGCTAAAATTCACATTCAATGGCTTTGTTTTCTAAAATAATAAATCTGCTGTGGCTGCGTTTCCTGTTTCTGACTGATAATAACTAGGGTAAAAAAACATTTTGGATGAGATTAATTTTCAATTTAACTTTATTGGCACCATTCCTTGACAGGGAAAGGATTCTTCAGATAAACATACACACCTGTGACAAAACAATAGATGCTGATTAATAACTAAATAAACAGACCCAAATTTATATTGGTTCCAGGAAGGCGATTGTCCATGAACTACTTGGTTCCAACAAAAGGTCTTTGATATTTACCTGCCATTCTTTACAGTGAAAGAGAGAGGAAGAATTCTTCCTGATTGAAATGGAATATATGTGTGTGGTGTGAATGCTGGATATGAAAGAAGATTAAATGGAATTTATAAAAAATAGAATAATAAAGACATTGGCTTCAGGAAACAATCTGCACCAAAAACAAAGTGTGAATAGCAAAAGCAGAGGCAGAAATATTTTGTGAAATAAAGCATTTCCTGGTAGCCTAGAAAAAAATGTGTCAACTTTGCCACTGACTCACTAATATTAATGCTCTTCACTCCCTATTCCATATAGTGGATATAATTTATTCTTACCCAACTTATATCGATGCCTCTTTTAGTAACAGCAGGCTAATTATGTAATGTCTACTTGAATTACTGGAAAGGAAACCATCTTTCCGTGAATCTCCTGAGCTAATACAATTTAAGTTGGGAGATGCCGAGAGCCATCTTGTCATTTAGTGGAAAGAGTCAGGCTGAGAGTGATGCTAACACAGAGGACAGGACAGCTTTAAGAAAAGAGAGAAATTTATCATGACACTGTTTGAGAACCTGGATCTAGCATTTCCTGAAGTGAGAGATTCCTGGACTTTGCTGCTGCAGAACCATATCAATCACTTAGAACTGAAAAATTTCCAATAACTATGGCTTCCTTATTCTTCACTTATCCTGGATTTTCACCATGTCTGGTGCCAGCAAAAACTCAGCAGTCCAGCTCCAAAAGCTCTGAGTATATGGTCAAGTCCAAAACTTTAAGAATACACATACATATGTATTACCTTCTCAAGAAATCAATTGGCCAAAATCTGAGTATGAACTAACTATTGCTAAAATTGTGAAGAGGATAATATGCATCCTAGTGTATATTTGCATCTTAATCTTAATGTTTTACCATAAATTATTTAATATGTTAATTTAAAAAAACACTAGAAATTACTCCTGAGTGGAAAGTAGGCTTAGAAGAATGGATTTCACTTATTGCATTGGAACGTCTAAAATTCTAACTACTCTTGTAGCTATGTGATCACCTACATCAGATATTAGGTTACACCTTTTTCAGCCCTTAGTGATTCTCCCTATCTACGAGCTAAGGAAATGCCCCCAGAAGATATGCTCATGGAAGCTCTTACAAGAATAATTCTTAACCCTGACTGCAAACCAAAATCATCTGTGGTGCTTTTTAAAATACAGATTTCTGAAACCCACTCCTAGAATTTCAATACATCAGAGGTAGGAACTAAGCAACTACCTTTAAACAATCTTCTCAGAAAACACTGCTGTCCACCTGTTGAAAATTACTGATAAAGAAAATGATACATCTAGTGGTGGAGAGAGTTCTAAGAGGCTTTACAATTTAAAAAAGACAGAGAGAAAAAGAGGCGTGCAATGGTACATTCTCGGCACTCTGACATTTCCTTCTACCTTCATTACACTTGTGCTTTTCTTAGCTAGTTGTAAATTAGAAATGAGTTAGTATGCTAAAGATATGGAAGGGTAACTGATTGATAATAACAAAGTTCCTCTCAGGGTATTTGTATATTAACACCGAATACTCCCTCAAAAGTAATGATTCTAATGTCAAACTTTTAGCATTGAAAGAATAAGTGGACTTTTAGGCCCTTGCTAGGTCCTTCAAAACTATTCCATAAAGCAAGTCCTTTCCTCCATATTTTTTCATTCTATAATTACGTAAACATTATTTTTTTTTCATATCTTAAGTGAGGTTTTCTATGGCATGTAGATATAGATTTGACACTTAAACGACTGTTTTTTTTAAGTATAAAACAAGATGTGATGATTTTAAAAAGATACAAAGATCAAGAACAGAGGCAATTGCCTATTCTCAATACTCTAAATATTCTAAAGACCATTAAGAAATTTTCCAGACATTCTTTAACTTTGATTTTAATTGCATTGATTCAAGTGGCTTTCCTTATAAAATAGTATCTGTTATGATGCTGTATATTTCTTAGTTGATATGCTCCCTGTTTGTTATTTTGAATGTATTGCATTTTCTTAGTTATTTATAAGGTAATATTTTAGATGACTTATTAAGATGACTCATAATATCAGATACTTTTTAAGAATAGGATGAAATTTTACAAATTACAGTATCATAATGTTGTTTTTGTTACTTATTTAGTAGGTCAAATCTTAAAAAAAAAAACCTTGATTTTCAAAAATTCCCTAAAACCCTTTTTAATTTTATACTTTTCTTGTATAAAGGAGTATTTTTGAACAAAATATCTGACATAATTTTATCTTAGGTTTGAGCATTATGGCATATATGGTTTATGCCAAGGGCCAGCAAACTTAAGGTTATGGGCCAAATATGGCCTTCCGCTTGTTTTTGTTTGTAAAGTTTTATTGGAACAGAACCATACTCATTCCTTTACACATAGTCTATGGCTCCTTTCATCTTCCAGTAGCAAAGTTGAATAGTTGTGACAGAAAACTTATTGCGTGCAAAGCCTAAAATATTTACTCTCTGGCCCTTTGCAGAATAAGTTTGCTGATTGACCCTGCTCCAAATAATTACAAAGTAATCGAGCTATTTATACGGAAAATTTATTTGAGAAAAGTTAAATTAGAGTGCTGAATGAATAGCTGCATATTGTTATTATCATCCAAACATTTAATAAACATTCTATTCCATTTGTCTCTGTAAAAGTGTTAAGTCTTCCCACACATATTGAGTGTATATTCAAATGAAGCCTGCAACCACTTATTTCTAGCTGGATATTGGTATTTTGACATTCATAGCATGATAAATATTCTCCAGATCCTAGGCTAAGTCTCTTACCTGCATGATATTATATGCATTTAATCTTTGTTAAAAACTGCACAAACGAACTAAAGTTCGATTATTGTTTCCTGTTGTTATGAAGAAACCATAGAGATCAGGAGCCCAATTCCCAAACCACTTAATCATTAAGTAGTAGATCTGGAATTTGACTACAGTCCCATCTAGCTTCAGAGACAGAGCGCTCAACCAGTGTAACTACATTAAATTTAAGGTTCATTAACTTAATGAGAAGCCTTCTTTGTAAGGGTTCTTTAATATATTTGACTACTTCCATTAAAGGGTTTCCAGGCTTGAGGTATAACACCAGGTGTTTTTCACTAAAGGATAGCAGGGCCAAAGTTCTCACTGTTTTTTTTGTGATTAGGATAAGTCAGACAGAATCATAGTTTGAGGGATAACCAAAACACATCTGTTTTTGATTATTCTCCATCAGATTAGGAGTTGTTTCCCTCAGTTCTATAACAAGTTTAATCAGAACTTACAATTACAGGAATGCATTTGTTCGTCCATTAAACCAATATTTATTGAGAGCTTAATATGTGTCAGACACTCTTCTAAACACTGAAGATATAGCAGAGAAAAAAGCATTCAATATTTCTTCTCTAATGTAGTTTGTTCTCTAGAGAGGATATATAAACAATAAATAAGATAAATAAGTAAAACTTATGCTGATAAAGTGCTAAGGAAAAAAATTAAGGAAGGGGGCAGTGTGTGTGTGTGTGTGTGTGTAAAGGGTGAAATTTTTTTTATTTTTTTAAATTTTTTTTTATCATTACATAATGTAAACATTTTTGTGGCCCTTTACCATTTCTCCCTAACCCCCTCTCCCCCTTCCCTTTTCCCACCTTCAGTAGCCTCAATTCCATTCTCTCCTTTTGAAAGTTCAAGAAATTGTTATGATTATTGTATCTTTCTTTCATTTTTTTTGTGACCAGTAAGGGAATCATAACCCTTGGCTTGATGTCATCCGCACCACGCTCAGCCAGTGAGCGCACCAGCCATCCCTATATAGGATCCGAACCTGCGGCCTCGGCGCTCCCAGCACCACTGCGCTCCCAGTGCCAAACTCTCCCGAGTGAGCCATGGGTTCGGCCCTGTATCTTTCTTTCTTTCTTTTTATTTGTTTACTTTTCCAGCTCCCACTTATGAATGAGAACATGTGGTATTTCTCTTATTGTACATGGCTTATTTAACTTAGGAGAATTTTCTCTAAGTTCATCCATGTTGCTACGAATGTCAATACTATTCTGCCATAAAAAAGAGGATGGGGCTGGCCCAGTGGCGCACTCGGTAGAGTGCGGCGCTTGGGAGTGTGGTGGCACTCCCGCCGAGGGTTCAGATCCCATATAGAGACCGGTCCACTCACTGGTTGAGCATGGTGCGGGCGCGACACCGAGGGTTGTGATCCCGTTGCCAGTCAAGGTACGGGTGTGACACCGAGGGTCGCAATCCCGTTACCGGTCACGAAAAAAGACAAAAAAGGAAAAAAAAAATAAAAAAAGAGGATGACATTTTATATAGGGTGATGTAATAGACACTATCAGTTCCCAACCCATATGCCCTCAGGTCTTATCATTTCATGCACTCTAGCTTGATTTCCAACTATAATCATCTGCATCTCAGTGTCAAACAAATTAACTTTCCCACAAACACAAAGCATCCCCACACTCTCTTTAGTGGGATGAACTCTGTGTGCATGTTCTATACTGGCTCTCAGAGTTCTCCAGAGAGATTAAGATCCAGTTGCCCATTGTAGTAAGTTGCTTGATAATTTTAACATTTACACATATATATTTGTGAGGTGCAGTCTTGTTCAAATACATTCATATACTGCACAATGATTCACTTAGGGTAGATAGCAGATAGCATAGTTTTGTGCCCATTAGTCCACACTTCAGCACTCACCTCCTGCCTTCCCTCCCCTCCCAGCCTTTATTTCTATGAGAACCACTTTTTTTCTTTTCTTTTACATTTTACATGTGAGTGAGATCATATAGTATTTGCTTCTCTGTACCTGGCTTATTTCGCTTAACATGATGATGTTTTGTTATATTTATACATTGTGAAGTGATCACCACAAACAGGCTAATATACATCACCTCACATATTTATAGTCTTTTGTCTGTGTGGTAAGAACATTTAAGATATACTCTTTTAGCAAATTTCAATTATGTAATACATTATTGTTAACTACAGTCACTTGCTATAGGTTAGATCTCCAGAATTTATTCACTTTGCATAATTACAACTTTGTACACTTTGACCAACATTTCTCCATTTCCACCAGCCCCTGGCAACCACCATTCTGCTTCCTGGTTCTATGAGTTTTTTAATTTATTTTCCCTCCCTTTCTTCTCTTTCATACACATATCTCATATTCTCCTTTTCTGTCTACCCCTAGCTAAGTATGCATGATATGGAAAAAGTGTTTTGTCAATTGAGCCTCTGGTAGGGGATGGGTAATGTTGGTTCAAATCTGGATTCAAGTAGAGCAAAAGTAATTCTGTGAAAACGAAACACTAACAACATGGTAAGGAGGAGAAAGGACTCATTACCATGCCTCTGAGAAGGATAATAATCATTTACATGATGATCATTTGTCTCAAGGCAATGGTATGAGAACCATAGGTGGTTTACCATTTTTTTGTCGGGTGAGGACAAGTTCATTCATTCCTCTACCCATTAACTATTTAGTGATTATTTACTTGTTGAGAGCTGTCCTGCTACAGGGAACAGCTTGGGAGCCTGAGGAGCTACACCCCTTTTTCATTCATGTGAGTGAACTTGCACTAGACATCTGTGGTCCGTGTCTTTCTTTTTTCACCAAATCCACACCACCTATTCAGGTCCAACGAATCCTGCGGAGCTGGTCTTTGGTATTTATTCAACAATACCTATGCATTCTATTTTAGATTCTACATTTAAGTGAGATGTGCAGTATTTTTTGTTCTGTGTCTTGCATATTTTAGCATAATGTCTTCCAGGCTCATCCATATTGTTTCAAATGACAGCACATCCTTTTTTCAGGATGAATAATATTCCACTTATAAATAACATTCTACTCATGAATAATATTTTATTCCATTGATGAAAATATTCTACATTTTCTTAATCCATTCATCCACTGACAGACATTTAAGTTGTTTCTGTATCTCGGCTATTGTAAATAATGCTGTAATGAGTGTGGTATCTGATAAGGGGTTAATATTCAAAACATATAACTAGATTAAAAAATGGGCAAAGGCCTTGATAGACATTTTTCTAAACAAGATATATAAATGGCCAAGGTACTTAAATTTATTAATCATCAGGGATATGTAAATCAAAACCACTATATTACCTCACATCTGTTAGAATGGATATTATCAAAAAAAAAAAAAGAAAAGAAAGAAAGCAAAGCAAATTGTTGGTGACGATGTGAAAAAAAGGAACTCTTGTACATTGTTGGTGGGAATGTAAATTGGTACAGGTATTATGGAAAATAGTATGGAGGTTCCTCAAAAAACTAATAGAACTACAATATGATCCAGCACGTCTAACTCTGGGCATATATCCAGATGAAATTAAATCAGTATGTTGAAGAGATATCTGCACTCCCATGTTCATCACAGCATTATTTCAAAATGTGTTTAACTTTTAACCCAGCATATCTAGTTCCAGGGATTTATCAAATGTAAATAATATGTATATGACCAAATGTTCTACATTCTCATTAGTAATGAGCAGGGATAACAAAAACCGCATTTGAACAATGGATGTTAGACTTTTTTCTAAGATTTTCAAAACTTAAGGAAGAAAATTATTTCAAAATTCAGTTGCAATTCACATTTCTATTATAACTAAGAGGGCTGAACTTTAAAAAACTTTTTGGCCATTCATTTATCTTTTGCTCTTTCTGTAGTCATATCTCATACATTTTCTATTTGGGTTATTAACTTTTATTAAATTTTTATGAATTTCTAAGAGCTATTTGTATACTAAAATTATTAGGCTTTATTTATATATGCCACAGGTATTAGATCCAGATTTTAAATTGCCTTTTGTATTTGTGCAAGTACTGTTTACCTTTTTTACATACCAGATCTATTGATCTATTACTTTGTTTTGACTTTAGTATTGTATTCAGAATGATCGACATTAACTAGGATTATATAAAGTGAGATGTGCGCTTGTATATGTGTGTTTCTAGTAATTTTATTATTTCATCTTTTACATACGTATAGCATGTAGCAGAGATCTGACTTTTTTCCCCCAAATGATTTTATCACCTATGCAATAATCTGTACCTTACAATTTGATATAATTTATTTTGATTAATGTTAGAACAAGGTGCTAGTAAGGCCAAACTCAGCTTCCAATCATTTCTTATGGGTTGGATAACCCCAAAATAATTCTTTAGAAATATAGACCTGTTCAAAAGTGTTTGTTATTGAATATGTGAGTCGTTGAATATGAGTAGCAGAAAGAATATGGATTCATTCCCGTTACTCTGTCCTCAAAATAGAAAAGAAGTCAAATCTTTCCTATGATTTTTTTTGTTTCCACAGACATTTTCTATCATTTTACTGCTACAGCAAAAATTACATTGAGGCAAACTGAAAGCAGATAATCAATAAATGTAAACAGTTCAATCTATTTGAAAAACTTTTGTAGCAAAAAATGTCAATTTTTCTAAAATCAATTTCTCTGAGTAGTGAATGATTCAATGATCTATTTCCAGCAAAAGGAATCTTTTGTTATTAAAATTCTGCAATATATGATCCTAATAAATAACTCAAGTAGAGAACAGCTATTTTGACAGCTCACTTTAACATTATTCTAATCTTTCCACTGATCCAAATTAAAAGCCTTTATTATACTCTTTATTACACCATTCGTTATTAACTAAGGTAGTTTGTTATTCCATTTATGGAGAATAGAAGTCAGATGGGTAAAACAGGGGCAACTGCATTAAAATAGTTTAAATATTATGGAAATTTGATTGGTATTTCAACATTATTAAAAAGCTGGGCTATGTGTGAGAGAATTAGTATACACTTTTGTATATACTACGTATTAATATAAGAGCATTACTAGTACTATCAAAAGAAGCATAGTAAGATTGAAAACAATTTCATGGCTTAACAGTTTATTTTGAAATCTAATATTTAAAAATGTGTGTAATTCAGAATTAAAAACTAGATGGTAAAATATGTTTTGTCTGATATTTCTTTACTTTTATTTCATTTCTGGCCTTTTTTATTGAAACATAATTGATTATGCATATTTGCTGGGTACAGAGTTGAATATCAATCCATGTGTACAATGGGTGATGATCAAACAGGATAATTAACAAGGTCATCATTACAAAACTTAATCATTCCTTGTGTCCATTAACCTATTTCTCACTAGCCCCCGCCCCCTCGCCCTTTCCCATTTCTAGTAACCACAGTTCTGTGCTATCCTTCTGGAAGTTCAGCATATTATTGTGATTGTTGTTTCTTTCTTTCCCTTCCATTTATCTATCTATCTATCTATCTATCTGCCTATCTATCTATTTATTTATTTATTTATTTATTTATTTATTTATTTATTTATTTATTTGTTCCCACTTACAAGTGAGGAAATGCAGTATTTCTCTTCCTGTGCCTGGATTATTTCACTTAACACAATTTTCTCCAATCTCATGCATGCTGCTGTAAATGGTAGAATTACATTCTTTTTCTATGGCTGAATAGTATTTTATTGTGTACATATTCCATGTTTTTCATATGCAGTCATCCTTTGATGGACATTTGGGTTGGTATCATGTCTTGACTATTGTAAATAGAGCTACAATAATCATGAGAGTGCAGGTATCCCTTCAACATGATGATTTCTAATCATTTTGGTATATATTTGGGTATATAGCCAATAGTGGTGTTGCTGGTAGTTCTATCTGTAGTGGTATGGTAGTTCTGTCTGTAGTTGTTTGAGAAGATTTCATACAGTTTTCCATAATGGTTGTACTAACTTACAGTCCAACCAACAGTGTAGAAGAGTTCCCCTTTCTCCGCATCCTTGCCAGCATTTCCATTCTCTGTTTTTTAGATAATAGGCATGAGATAACTCAATGTGGTTTTGATTTGCATTTCTCCCATGATTAGTGACGTTGAGCATTTTTTCATATACCTGTTGGCCATTTATATGCTTTCTTTGGGAAATGTCTATTCAGTTCCTCTAACCATTTTAGTAGGATTATTTGTGGGGTTTTTTTCTAAATTGTTTGTGTTCCTTGTTTATTCTTGATATTAATCCCTTGTCCAATATATAGTTTTTCAAATATTTTCTCACATTCTGTAAGTTGTCTTTTCATTCTGTTGATTGTTTCCTCTTCTATTCAGAAAATTTTGATCGATATTATTTCATTTGTTTATTTTTTCTTCTGTTCCTTATGCTTTTGGGGTCTTATTCATAAAGTCTTTGCCCTGTTCTACATCCTGAAGTGTTTCCCTTATGTTTTCTTCCTGGAGTTTTGTAGATTCAAGTCTTATATTTAAGTCTTTAACCATTTGGAGTTGATTTTGGTGTATGGTGAGATGTAAGGGTCTAGTTTCATTCTTCTGTATATGGATATCCTGTTTGCTCAGCATCATTTGCTGAAAAGGCTGTCCTTTCCCCAATGTATGATCTTGGTACCTTTATCAAAGATCAGTTGGCTATAGTATGTCGGTTGATTTCTGGGTTCTCTATTTTGTTCCATTTGTCCATGTGTCTGTTTTTATGCCAGTATCATGCCGTTTTGTTTACTATTGCTCTGTAGTGCATTTGATGTTGGGGAGTGCAATGCCTCAGGCTTTATCTATTTTTTGCTCAGGATTGCTTTGACAATTCGGGATCTTTTGCTGTTCCATAAACATGTTAACAAGGCAGTCTACAGTTTCAATTCATTCCCATCAAAATACCAAAGGAATTGTTCACAGAAACAGAAAAATTTGAATTTACATTCTCTTTCCCTGCATCCTGCAATATATACAGACCAAAACCAGGGCCACTGAGCCCCTTAATTTCATAGGTGTGTCATTTAGCTTCCCAGCTTCAAGGACTAGTTGAAAAGAGCAATGCATTTGGAAATCAAAATGTGTTGCTTTGTGAAATGATTCAAATTGCCTTTCTTTAATTATTGAGAATTGAATGGATATAAAATCCAAACAAATCTCAACAGCTGAGAGAGAGAGACAGAGACAGAGAGAGACAGAGAAAAAGAGAGAAAGAGAGAGACTGAGTTTGGAAACAGGGATCTTAATGAAGTTCAGTCTTAATTAAGCAATCCATTCCTCTAGCCACTTGCCTGTGGTACAGGGTAAAATTGGTTGCAGAAATTCAAGCTTTGGAGGCTGATGGCTTATTTCACACAGTAAATGGTCAGACACCAAAGAAAGGACAAAAATCAAAAAATGGAAACAAAAGTTCTTCTCAAAAACACTTAATGAAAGAATTGGAGACTTCCTTAACTCCCATACTGGTTTTCTCTTGACTTAAAGGGCTTGTAAGCAAAGAAGGCTGTTTTTTAGATGCAATTTTCAGTTAGTTTTCCTAAGATTAAACGGTTTTTATTTCTTCATTTTACAAATATGACATTTCCATGCTTATTGAATTTTTGAGAGATAGCAGAATTATATCAGAACTATGTTTCTTTCATCAAAAATTTTCAGCTCCTCTCACTTCCCTGAATGCTGAGAGAGGCTCCAGGAACCTGTGGCCCAGCCCACCCCACCAAAGTTGAGCTGAGGAGACATGTACAGTACAACTGACCCCTCACCCTTTCTTGGACCTGGAAGGAGGCACCAAGACTCATGGCCAGCCCTGCTCAGGTGAGCTGAGGAGACCTGCTGGGGGCACTTTCTATGACCACAGATTCTAGAACAGGACCCAAGGTGGTATTACATAGCCACTACCACACCTACCTTCAAAAAAAGACAATTCACCAACACAGTAGCAGCCAGGGCTTCTCCACAGGTAACCTACTGCTCACTCAACAGCACTGATATAAGAAGAGTCACCAGCAAAACCTGAAAATAGAGGAAGAATTCTTTATCCTCATAGCCAAGCTCAGTGTAATAGAAAAAGCAAACCCTCTACAAAATGACCAATGAAAAAATACTAGAACGACAAATAAACAAGAAGATATAACACCATTGAAAGATTAGAGTAAGGCTCAAATTTCAGACTGCATGGAACAGGGAATTATTGAAATAGCTGAAAAAGAATTCCAAGCAATGATTTTAAGACTACTCGAAGGAAAAAAAAAATAGACTCAATTAGAGAACACAATGAAACAAGAAAAAATATCCAGAATATTAAGGAGGAAATTTACAAAGAGATTAATACCTTAAAAAAAGAGTAGAGCAGAACTCCTAGAAATGAAAGATTCACTCAAGGAAATAAAAAGACAACAGATTGAGCAGCAGGGTTGAGCAAGCAGAAGAATTTCAGATCTTGAAGATAGTCTTTTCAAAATAACCCAGGCAGACAAACCAAAAAAAGGAAAAAATAATTGAAAATAATGAGGAGAATCTAAGAGAGATAGCAGACTATCTCAAGTGCTCTAACATCCGAATTGTGGGTATTCCAGAAGGGGAGCAAAAAGGAAAAGGTATTGAAAACATATTCTGGGAAATAGTAACAGAAAACTTCCCAGGTGTGGGGAGAGAAACAGACCATCAGATTAAGGAAGGTAAAAGGTCCCCAAACAGATTCAATCCAAAAAGATCAACAAAAGACACATTATACTTAAATTTGCACAACTCAAAGACAAAGAGAGAATCTTAAAGGCAGCAAGAGAAAAGCAGCAAGTTACCTATAGGTAAGTCCCCATCAGACTAACAGCAGACTTCTCAACTAAAACCCAGCAGAGCAGAAGAAAGTAGAATGATATACTCAAAATACTAAAAGAAAAATATTGCCAGCCAAGAATTCTTTACACAGCAAGGCTATCCTTCAGAAATGAGGAAGAAACAGTATATTTCCCAGGAAAACAAAGCTGTAGAAGTTCACCACCACACAACGAGCCCTGCAAGAAATTCTCAAGGGAGTCCTTCATCTGGAGTCTGAATAATGGTGACCACTATCACAAATACACAAGAAAGGGCAAAACCCACAATTAAAACAAAAATGCCAGTGAGATAAAGAAAGAAGCTAAATCACTGCACCTGAAATTCCCAACTAACATTGAAGAATAGAAATAGAAGGGGGTTTAATGATCAAAAGATACTTAAATCATCTAAACAAGAAGCAATTAAATAACAGGAATTAAACAATATTTGTGAATAACTACGCTAAATGTGAATGGATTAAACACCCTATTCAAAAGACACAGATTGATTGATTGTATTAAAAAGCTAGACCCAAGTATATGCCATCTTCATGAGACCCACCTCACCTGTAGAGAAACACACAGACTAAAAGTGAAGGGATGTAAAAAGATATACCATGCAAATGGAAACTAAAAACAAGCAGGAGTAGCTATTCTTACATCAGACAAAAAAAAACTTTAAACCAAAAAACATAAAAAAAAATACAAAGAAGGTCACTATACAATGATAAAAGGATCTATTCAGCTAGAAGACATAACAATCATAAATATATATGCATCCAAAACTGGAGCACCCAGATATATAAAGCAAACACTCTTTACCTAAAGAAAAAAATAGGCTGTAATACATTAATAGTGGATGATCAGAGCACCTCTCTCAGCATGGGACAGATCTTCCAAGAAATAAATCAACAAAGAGACAGGATTTAATCTACACCTTAGGCCAACTGGACCTGGCAGCTCATGGAACATTCTCTAGGATAGACCACATACTAGGTCACAAATCTAGTCTCAGCAAATTAAAAAAAATGAAATCATTCCAAGTATCTTTTCAGACAATAAAGGACTAAAACTGGAAATTAATAAAGCAGAACTCTGGAAACTATACAAGTACATGGAAACTGAACAATAGGCTCCTGAATGACCTATTGTTCTGTATTAGTCTGTTTTGTGTTGCTATAACAGAAATACCTGAGACTGGGTAATTTATGAAGAACAGAGGTTTGTTTGGCTTTTGATTCTGGGACAGCTGTATCTGGCATGGGCCTCAGGCTGCTTCTATTCATGGTGGGAAGCAGGAGGCAACCGGTGGGTACAAGCAGATCACATGGTGAGAGGAAGCAACAGAGAGGAAGCAAGAGAGAGAGAGAGAGGGTGGGTTCCAGTGTGTATTTAAACAACCAGCTCTTACAAGAACTAATAGAGTGAAAACTCACTTTTTAATCCCCCTTCTTCCAGGGAGAGCATTAATCCATTCATGAGCAATCCACACCCATGACTTAATCAGTTTCTAACCCTGCCACATTCAGGATCAAATTTCCACGAGTTTTGGAGGGGACAACAAATCCAAACTCTATCAGGGTCCAAGAAGAAATTAAACAGGAAATCAAAAAAATTTGTGAAACTAATGTAAATAAAGATACATCTTACCAAAACCTGTGGGATACTGCAAAAGCAATACTAAGAGAAAAATTAATTGCCATAAATGCTCACATCAAAAGAACAGAAGGACTTCAGATAAATGACTTAACACTATACCTCAAAGAACTTGAAAAAA
Organism: Galeopterus variegatus; assembly: GCF_000696425.1. Taxonomy (NCBI): domain Eukaryota; kingdom Metazoa; phylum Chordata; class Mammalia; order Dermoptera; family Cynocephalidae; genus Galeopterus; species Galeopterus variegatus. The sequence continues at coordinate 148,428 of NW_007729388.1, read as the reverse complement.
AAACCCAAAAATGTAGTAGACAAAACTAAATGTAGTAGACAGAAAGAAGTAATTAAGTTCAGGGCAAACTAAATGAAATAGAGACCCCAAAATCAATAGAAAAGATCAACAAAACAAAAAGTTGGTTTGTTGAGAAGATAAATAAAATAGACAAACCATTAGGTAGGTTAACAAAAAAAAAAGCAAAGAAGACCCAAATAACAAAAATCAGAAAGGAAAAGGGAGACATTTCAACTGAAACCACAAAGATATGAAGAATCACTAGACACTATTATAAACAATTGTATGACAATAAATATGAAAATCTGGAAGATATGGAAAAGTTTCTAGACACATATAAACTACACAGACTGAACCAAGAAGAGGTACAAAACCTGAACAGACCAATAATAAGCAATGAGATTGAAGTGGTAATCAGCAATCTTCCAACAAAAAAAGTCCAGGTCTAGATGGCTTTACAGCTGAATTCTATCAAACATTTAAGGAGGAGTTGATACCAATTCTCCTCAAACTATTCCAAAAAATTGAAACAGATGCTACTCTCCCAAACACATTCTATGAGGCCTACATAACTCTGATACCAAAAAAAAAGATAAAGATACAACAAAAAAAGAAACTTACAGGCCAGTATCCTCAATGAACATAGATGCAAAAAATCCTCAACAAAATATTGGCAATCAGAATAAAGCAACAGGTTAAAAAATTATACACCATAATCATGTGGGATTCATCCCAGGGACGTAGGGATGGTTCAACATATGAAAGTCAATAAATGTGATACATCACATCAACAAACTCAAGGACAAAAACTATATGATTATCTCAATAGATGCTGAAAAAGCATTTGACAAAATTCAACATCTCCTTATGATCATGACTCTCAGAAAATTATGTATAGAAGGAAAGTATCTCAACACAAGTAAAGCCATTTATGACAAGCCCACCACCAGTATCATTCTGACTGGGGAAAAACTGAGGGCATTTCCTTTTAGAACATGAATGAGACAACGATTCCCACTCTCACCACTTCTATGTGACATAGTACTGGAGGTACAAGCCAGAGCAATCAGACAAGAAAAAGAAATAAAGGGAATCCAGACTGGAAAAGATGAACTCAAACTATCTCTATTTGCAGATGAAAGTATGATATATAGAAAAACCTAAAGACTCTATCAAAAACTCCTAGAGCTGGTTAATAATTTCAGTTAACTTTTCAGGATACAAAATAAATACCCCCAAATCAGCTGCATATATATACTTAAATAATGACCTTACAGAAAGAGAAATAAACCTCTTTAAAATTGTCACTAAAAAAATACAATACCTAAGGATCAATTTAACCAAGGAGGTGAAATATCTCTACAATAAGAAATACAAACCACTTCTGAAAAAAATTAAGGAAGACATGAAAAGATGGAAAGATATCCCATGCTCTTGGATTACAAAAATTAACATTGTGAAAATGTCAATATGACCCAAAGCAATCTACAGATTCAGTGCAATCCTTATCAAAATACCAATGTCATTACTCACAAAAATTGAAAAAAAAACATCTTAACTTTCATATCAAACAACAAAATACCCCAAATAGCAAAAGCAATCCTGAGGGGAAAAAAATAAAACCAGAGGCATATCATCACTTAATTTCAAATTATATTACAAAGCTATTGTAACCAAAACAGCATGGTACTGGCATAAAAACAGACACGCAGACCAGTGGATCAGAATAGAGAACCCAGAAATTACCCCTCAGGCTTACAACCATCTGATATTGGACAAAGGCAACAAAAATCTCCATTCGGGAAAAGACTTCCTCTTCAAGAATTGGTGCTGGGAAAATTGGATATCCATATGCATAAGAATGAAACTAGATATGTGACTCTCACCATATACCAAAATCAACTCAAAATGGATTAAAGACTTAAGGTTAAGACCTGAAACTGTAAACTTACTAAGAAAAATATAGGTGAAACACTTCAGGGACTAGGTCTGGCCACAGACTTTATGAACATGAGCACGAAAGCACAATCAGCAAAAGAAAAAAATAAACAAATGGGACTATATCAAACTAAAAAGCTTTTGCTCAGCAAAGTAAACAATCAACAGAGTTAAACGACAACCTACAGAGTGGGAGAACATTTTTGCCAACTATGCATCCAACAAGGGACTAATGTACAGAATATACATAGAACTCAAGAAATTACAAAGTAAAAAAAAAAAAATACACCATTAGAAATGTGCAAAGGAATTGAATTGACATTTTTCAAAGGAAGACATAAAAATGGCCAACAGATTCATGAAAAAATGCTCAACATCACTAGTCATCAAGGAAATGCAAATTAAAACTTCACCGAGATACCACTTCACCCAGTTAGACTGGCAATAACCAAAAAGACAGTGAATGACAAATGCTGGTGAGGGTGTGGAGAGAAGGGAATGCTTCGGCACTATTGGTAGGACTGTAAATTAGTACAACCACTATGGAAACAGTATGGAGTTTTCTCAAACAAATACAGATTGATCTTCCATATGATCCAGCCATCCCACTTCTGGGCATATACCTAGAGGAATGGAAATCATCATGTCAAAGGGATACCTGCATTCCCATATTCATCATAGCTCTGTTTACAATAGCCAAGACATGGAACCAACCTAAATGTCAATAGATGGATGATTGGATAAGGAAACTGTGGTATATATACACCATGGAATAGTACTCTGCCATAAAAAAGAATGAAATTCTCCCATTTTCAACAACCTGGATGAACCTGGAGAAACTTATTTTGAGTAAAATAAGCAAAGCACAGAGATAAATACAGCAAGTACTCACTCATAACTGGGAACTAAGAGAGAAAGAAGGAAGGAAAGACCACAGTGGTTCATTGGACTTACAGAGAGAGAACACTCACCTTGGAATACAAAGTGGAGTAGGGGGGCAAAGGGAGAGTAGGAGAGAGGTTGGGGATAATTGGGTGGGCTACACGGGGTACAAACACAATTTGTGGTGATTAGCATGCTGCCAGTATGAATCTGGCCTTTACATCTTGGGCACAAGTGGTGACAATCATCTGTGTATCTCATGAATATTCGTAACCAATAAAAAAAAAGAAAAAAGAAATTCAAAAGACATAACTTCTACTTGATATTACACAGATGGATTTAAGGATGCTTTATTTACAGAAGACTGTGAATACAGTCTTCTCTGTATCCAGACTAAATGTCTAACTTCACGGCCTAGGTGCATATTCAGTATGAGAAATAGTACAGAATGCATGTGCAAATATAAGTGATACAAAGAGCAATTGCTATAGAAGTTAAGAAAAAAAGGTTCCGTTAAGGTAGACTGAAGTTATCATTGAAGATCTTATAAAAGAACTAGGATTTAATGTGGACCTCAAGGTAATATACAGAAAGAGAAACATGAGTGAATAGTGTACGGGGAAAGAAAGTAGTGTAGGGTGGATAAGTTGGGCCACGTTTTGGAAGGTCTTGTGTTCCAAGCAGAAGATTGTAAGATTGTGTGCTTCAATAAAAGAAAACTTAAATAAATAAAAAGACAAAGAAAAGTAACCCAGTACCTAACATATAAAAGTAAAAAGTTCATATGCATTATTACACTTGATATTCATAAAAATTCTCCCTATGAATTTGGAAATATTATTAACCTCATTTTGCAGCTAGTAGAACTGAGGCTCCAGGTCATCTAGCTAGTCGGTGGCAGAATCTGAATTTGAACCCAGGTCTAATTAGATTCCTAATTCTATGCACAAAGCACTACACTAAGGCATCGAGGGGAAGACTTAGAGACATTTGAGAATATTCGATAAAAATCAATTTCTTACCTGGATTATGTAGAGCTAGGGCTGGATCTGGAGCTCACAGACCCCTCAAGCCCATTGTCCAGAATGGGTCACAAACCCTTCACATGTAGGTCTATGAGCTAGGTAACTGGGAAAAAGGTCCTTGGAGCCTTGGTTAAAGGAAGAGTAGGCTTTATATCTGCACACACACATCTAGGAGCTAGGCAGTCCAAAGAGAAATGCAAAATTCAACTGCTGCCAGCAAAGTCCAAAGAAAAAGTGAGCAGCTGCCAGGAAAGTAAACATGCTCACAGAGATGTGAGCTCTCTGCTGGCCAGCAGTTCAGGGCCGCTGCTCCACAGGACTCTCTAGAACACACAACAGCAACAAAACTAAGATACATTGGTGCACACATGCACTAACTCCACCTACACACACAATTTGTTTATAAGAATGCACTGAACCACACCCAACCAGACCTGAGGCAAGGGGGCCTGATTAAACTATTCTATTTTCCAAAAAGATTGGATGAAATAATAAAAGATGGGGATAGAGAGAACTATCAAGGCTCTTGCAATAAGTCTAGATCCTGAAGGTTTTCTTTAAAAGTTGTATAGTTTTGCCTTTTACAGTTAAGTACAAAATCCATTTTGAGTCAATTTTTTATAGTGTGTGAGGTTTAGAATGAAGTTTATTTTCTGGTTTTGTCCGTATGGTTGTTCAATTACTCCATCACTATTTGTTGAAAAGGCTATTCTTGCTTCATCAGATTAGTTTTGCACACTTGTCAAAATTCAATTGATCACATTTGTGTGGGTCTGCATCTGGTCTCTTTATTTGGTTTCTTTAGTCTATGTGTCTATTCCTTCACCCATACACAGTTTTTATTACTATAGATTTATAGTGAGTCCTGAAATCAAGAAGACTGATTTATCCCATTGTAATCTACTTTTTCAACATTATTTTATCTATTTTAGTCTCATCTATTTTTGTGAATTTTAGAAATAACTATCCTACAAAAAATCTTGCTGGGAATTTGATAGGAATTAAATTATAGGTTGAGTATATCAATATAAAGAAAATTGGCATCTTTACTATGCTGTCTTCCAATTCATAAAAACAGTATGTGCTTATCTTTATTTAGATACCCTTAAATTTATTCCATCAGAATTTTTTTCTTTTTCATTATACATGTTTTGTTTGCTTTATATATAAGCATGTTTTAATTTGAGTTTAAATGTAAATGGTCTTGTATTTTTAACTTCAGTTTTTACATGTTTGTTGTTATTGCATAGAAAGACACTTCTTTGTGTATGTTGAATTTTTATCATGCAACATCACTAAACTCAATTATAAATTCTTTCAATTTTTTTTATTTAGATTTCTTAGAGTTTTCTCCATACATCACTGTGTCCTCTGCAAATAAAGGCAGGTTCTTTCGTTCTTCCTTTTCCCCCTTATGCCTCGTATTTCCTTTTCTTACCTTATTGCACTGACTAGAATTATCAGAACTATGTTGAATAGTCATGATGAAGTGAACACCCTTGTTTTACTCTTCATGTTAGGCCTAATTCCTTCAGCCTCTCACCAGTAAATTTTATTGTAAGGTATAAGTTCTTATAAATGTTCTTTATCAAATAAAGAAAATTCCCTTCTCTTCCTAGTTTGCTGAGTTTTTATCATGAATGGAGCTGACACATGTAAAGTGAAATTGCTTTTCTTATCCTTTTCAATGCTGTTATTCTTAGTTTTGCGCTCACTGGGGTACCGCAACTTTTTCACAGGATTCTGGACTTCTCATAAAGGCATTTTGGTTTGTAAGTCATTGTCAAATCAGTGTTTCTGTGGGTGGACAAGGACTGGGACTTCCTATTCTCCCATCTGGCTGACGTTACCCTTTAGTGCTTTGTCTAAGGTTTCCTTCAGCTCTTTGAGTATGTTAAAGACAGCTAATTTAAAGTCACTGTCTAGAAAGTCCAATGTTTGGGATTCATCAGGGATGGTTTGTATCAGTCCCTTTCTTTCCTGTGAATTGTCCATACCTTCCTGTTTCTTTGCATGTTTTATAAAGTTTGTTGAGAATTGGACATTCTGAGTATTATAATGTAACACTAGAAATACGTTTCTTCTTGTTGGAATGAGCAGGACTGAAGCCACGTTGGGACCTAAAGCTGCCAGGGCTGGAGAGTGGGGGAGGATTTTTAAAAGGACAGCTTTTTTCTCTCCACTTTTGCTTCCCAACCCCTGATTTTCTTATTTCCCTTGCTAAGTAGGAAAACAAGGCCGAGAAGCTAATTAGTACTTTGCAAAGCTAACAGTTCTTTCTTTGAGACCTGTAGAGTTTTGAGAAATGACCAAGGCCAAATGACTGAAGCTGACCTTGGGCACTGGCCAAGTACACTGGTGCAAATCAAAATCTTGCAGGGTCCTGAGATAACAGCAAAGATGAGAACAGAAACCAGATGAGGCCTTGGCAAGACCTTGTACCTGACCCATAGAAATGGACTCCTCGTAACTCACATCTCCTGCTCTCCTGCTTTTCACCTCCCACATTGCATTCCCTCAACCCTTCCTTTAAAAACCTCTTAGTAAATGTAAATCTTTGAGATAGGTTAGCCTACCATCTCCTTCAGCTGAATACATCTGCTTTTCTCACACCAACCATTTGACTTCCGAGTTGTTTTTTTTCTTTCCTTCTCAAAGGGGCAGGCAGCCAGACCTGAGTCCGGTAACATTCTCCCTGCCCCCGGGATTACTCTTGTTGCTTGATGAAGGCATAATGAATGCTGCAATTTAGTGAGTTTTTCAAACTATTTTTGTAGGACTATAATCTTTGTTTCATGTGGTCACTGAAGTCTCTGTTCTGTTATCTCTGTACTGAGCCAGTGACCCTACACAGATTTCCTTAAATGTCTGGTTCCAATTTAAAAAGACTGGAAAATAATGACCTGTCTTTTTAAATCCACCTTTCCAATGTTGCTGAGGAAACTACTTCAGCCACTGGTGATTGAAACAATGGCCATGTGGGTAGCCTCTCTTCCATGTTCTCTTCAAAATTCCAGCAAGATCAAAAACCACAGCCCTCATTTTGGAAGACAAATTCCCTGTTGCCCTCCTTGTCACCAACAAGCTACATCACAAGAGTGAGCCATGATCCCAGTGGCTGACAGCTGCAGGTCTGGGGGATGGGTAATAGCATCTTTTAGGTAAAATGCAAAAATTCACCAAATTTATCATCTTCTTTCTTCATTGAGCACTACCCTGGAAGCTGCAGTTGTTCAACTAAACTCCCAAGTTCCAAAATAGTTAATTTAGACCATTCTTGTCAGCTCAATACTATTTTTAGGGGAGAAACCAATTCCTAGAGGGTACTACTCTATCATTTTCAGTGATATCATTTACATGACTTCTAAATACATTTGTAAATATGTTTAACCAATACTTTATTTTAAAAAATTGCATGTGCAGTAAAAACAAAATGTGCCTATACTTTCTGTTTTCTTACTACTGTTAATGACTTTGGGATTGACTTGCATTAACATCAATATGATAAGGTGAATGACTTCATTTTTTTATAATTTTTTTAAAAAAATTTATAAGGAATGCCTGTAAAACTGAAGACTGCCAATAGAGGAGCTAAAATTCCTGGTTTCAGATGAAATCTATGATACTTTCTCAGTGTTTAATAATGAACAATATTATCTTCTGTATTCTGCAGTTTCTTCATTTGAAAAAACAGAGAATAAAATAGTACCTTTTTTATAGGAATTTTCTGATGATTAAGTATGTTAGCATATGTACAGCTTTTAATAGAGTATTGGTTTAAACGCAACAATGTGCAAAAGTAATTATAGCCCACCTCCAAGTGTGATTTACCAGAGTACACAAGGCTGGCTCAACATTATAAAATCAATTAATGTAAACCATCACATCAACTGGCTAAAGAAAAAAAATCACATGATCATATCAATAGATTCAGAAAAAAACATTCAACAAAATCCAACACCCGTTTGTGGTGAAAACTCTCAGCAATTAAGAATAGAAGGGAGCTTTCTTAACTTTGAAAAGAGCATCAACAAAATTGTACAACTAATATTATACTCAATGATGAGAAACTAGAGGCTTTCCTGCTAAAATCAGAAGCAAAGTAAGAACATCCCCTCTCACCACTCTTCAACATCATACTGGAAAATCTACTAAATGCAATAAGATGATAAAAGTAAATAAAATATATACAGAAAGAAAAGAAGAAATAAAACTGTGTTTGCTTACATATGACACAATTTTCTATTTAGAAATTGGGAAATATTGACCAAAAAAAACCCTGCGACTAACAAGCGATTATAGCAAGGATGCAGTAGAAGATTAATATACAAAAATTAATCACTTTCCTATATAACAGCAATGAAAGAGAGGAATTTGAAGCTAAAATCACACAACCATTGTTATGGAATAAATCCCTCCCCCCAATTAATATGTTGAAGCCGTAGCCTCCACTGTATCTGTATTTGGAGGTAAGTTCTTCAAACAAATAATTAAACTTAAATGAGATCATAGGGTCTTAGTCCAATATGACTAGTGACATTATAAGGAGATATAAAGACAGCAGGGATGTACGCACACAGAGAAAAAGCTATGCATAAGTACATTATACATAGCTATGTTTAAGGTACAGTGAGAAGACAGCCATCTGCAAGCCAATAAGAGAGGCCTCAGAAGAAACCAACCCTGCTGGCATCTTGATCTTGGACTTCCAGTCTCCAAAGAAATTAGCAAATAAATTTCTGTTTTTTAAGCCACACAGCATGTGGTATTTTGTTATAACAGCTCTAGCAGCCTGATACAACCATTTATGCTAGCATCCAAAAAAGTAAAATAAAATACTTAGGTATAAATCCAACAAAGTGTGTACAAGATATAGATGAAGAAAACTACAGAATTCTGATGAAAGAAATGAAAGAATTAAATAAATGGAGAGACATTCCATGTTCATGGATAGGAAGACTCAATACTATGAAAATGTCAGTTCTTCACAGCTTGACCCATAGATTCAATGCAATCCCAATTAAAATTCCAACAAGTTATCCTGTGAGTATTGACAAACTTTTTCTAAAGTTTATATGGAAAATGAAAAGAAACAGAATGGTCAGCAGAATATTGAAGGAGAAGAACAAAGTTTTAGCACTGAAACTACCCAACTTCAAAAACTTACTGTAAAGCTGCAGTAATCAAGACACTGTGGCATTGGCAAAATAATAGATAAATAGATCAACGGAACAGAATAAGATGCCATAGATAGACCCACATAAGCATAGTTAACTGATCTTTCATAAAAGAGAAAATCAGTTCAATGGAAAAAGAATAGTCCTTTCAACAAACTGTGATAGAATAATTGGACATCCACATTAAAAAAAAAAGAATCTAGACACAAACCTTACATCTTCACAAAAATTAACTCAAAATGTGTTATAGACATAAATGTAAAATAAAAAACCATAGAAATACTACAAGATTACATAGGAGAAAATCTAGCTGATGTTGGGTATGGCAATCACTTTTTAAATGCAACACCAAAGTCATGATACATGAAAGAAATAATTTATAAGCTAGACTACATTAAAATTAAAAATGTCTGCTCTGTAAAAGACAATGTTAAGAGAATATGAAGACAAGCCACAGATGGAAAAAATATTTGCATATGACATATCTGATGAAGGACTTTACGAAGAACTCTTAAACCTCATAATAAGAAAATAAACTTACATTAAAATGGATAAAGACCTGAGCAGACACCTCACCAAATGGATATACAGATAATAAGTAAGCTCATGAAAAGATGCTCAATATTAGATGCCGTTAGATAATTTCAAAGAAAAACAGCAATGAAGTACCCTTACAGGTCTATTAGAATGGCCAAAATCCAAAATACTGACAACACCAAATGCTACTAAGGATGTGGAGGAACAGGAACTCTCATTTATTATTGGTGGGAATGCAAAATGGTACAGCCATTTTGGAAGATAGTTTGGCGGTTTCTTAAAAAACTAAACACACTCTTTACCATACAACCCAGCAATTATACTCTTTATTATTTACCAAAATGAGTTAAAAACTTATGTTCACACAAAAACATACATACAGATGCTTATAGCAGCTTTATTCATAAATGTCAAAATATGGAAGCAACCAACATGTCCTTCAGTAAGTGAATGAATAAATAAACAATGGTGCATCCAGACAATAGAATATTGCTCAAGGCTAATAAGAAATGAGCTATGAAGCCATGAAAAGAAATGGAAAACCCTAAATTAATAATATTAACTGGAAGAAACCAATATGAAAAGGCTACATATCATGTGACTCCAACTACATGACATTCTGGAAATGACAAAAAGATGGAGACAGTAAAATGAACAGTGGTTACCAGGGTTTAGGGGTTAGACAGAGATGAATGGGTGTACAGAGGATTATTAGGGCAGTAAAACTATTCTCTATGATACAGTAATGATGAGCATGTGTCATTATGTATTTATCAAAACCCATAGAGTGTACAGCTCTAGGAGTAAAGCCTAACATAAACTATGTGCTTTGGATAATAATGATGTGCCAATTTAGGTCCAACAGCTGTAACAAATGGACCAGTCTGGTGCAGGATGTTGATAGTAGGGGAGTCTCTGCAAATGTGGGAGTGAACTTTTCGCTAACTGTTGTTTATTTTAGTGTATATAAAAATATTTGGCACCTGGTGAATATTCAAGATTTGTTAAATTCTTGAATAAATTAATGTGTCAATAAATTATTACACTGATAACTTAATTGTTTTAGTATATTGATGAAAAACCCAGAACTGTTTAAGGACTCACTTAGAAAGAGTTCCACTTAATTCGGGAGTTCTGGGAAATCTGTACTTTCCACTCAATTCGCCTGTGAACATTTAACTTCTCCAAAAAAAAAAAAAAATGTCTATTCTTTAAAAAATGAGTATTTGTTAGCTGAATCTCTGTAGCATGCAAATCAAATAAATTTTAAAAACTTTTTTTGTTAATGCTTTATCTATATTGTATTAAGTATCAAAAGCTCAGGACTGATCTAAATATTTAATCAGGTAATAATATGAATGTGTTTCTGTTTTTATTATTGTTATTATTCATACATGTGGGGTACAATGTTGATTTTCAATAACTGTGTAGAATGTGGTAGTTAGATCAGTATAGTTAGCTTATTCATCATTACAATACACAATCATTCATTGTGTCCATTGACTGATTCTTCATTAGCCCCCTCCCTCTCACCCTCCCTTCCCCATTTCCACCTCTAGTTTTCTAAAAGTTCAATGTATTACTGTGATTGCTGTTTCTTTCTCTATGTCTCTCTTTATTGTTCATTTGTTTATTTATGGATTCAGCTCCCAGTTATGAGTGAGAACATGTGGTATTTCTCTTTTTGTACCCGGGTTATTTCACTTAACGATAATTTTCTCCAGTCTCATACATGTTGCTGCAAATGGTAGAATTTCTTTCTTTTTTTATGGCTGAGTAGTATTCCATTGTGTATATAAACTACAATTTCCTTATCCAGTCATCCATTGATGGACATTTAGGTTGGTTCCATCATCTATCTATTGTAAATAGAGCTGCAATAAACATGGCCATGTAGGTATGCTTTCGACCTGATGATTTCCAATCCTCTAGATATATCCCCAGTAGTGGGACTGTTAGATCATATGCAAGTTCTATCTGTAGTTGTTTAAAGGAAGCTCCATACTGTTCTCCTTCATGGCTGTATTAATTTATAGTCCCACCAACAATGCAGGAGGGTTCCTCTCTCTACACATCCTTGCTAGCATTTGTTATTCTCTGTCGTTTGGGGGTCTGATTGGGGTAAGGTGATATCTCAGAATGGTTTTGATTTGCACTTCCCTGATGATTAGTGATGTTGAGCATTTTTTTCATATACCTGTTGGCCATTTGTATGTCTTCCTTTGAGAAATGTCTATTCAGCTCCTTTGCCCATTTTTAATTGGATTTTTTGTTGTTTTACTGTAACATTGTCTGAGCTCTTTGCATATTCTGGTTGTTAATCCCTTATCAGACAAATTTTTTGCAAATATTTTCTCTGTAGGATGTCTTCACTCTATTGATCGTTTCCTTTGCTGTGCAGAAGCTTTTTAATTTGATATAATAACGTTTGCTTATTTTTTTCTTTTGTTGCCTTTGCTTTGGGGGTGTCATTCATAAAGTCATTGCCCAATCCTAAATCCTGGATTGTTTCCCCTATGCTTTCTTCAAAGAGTTTTAAAGTTTCAGGCCTTATATTTAGCTCTCTTATTCATTTTGAGTTGATTTTGGTATATGGTGAAAGGTACGGATCAAGTTTCGTTCTTCTACACATAGATATCCAGTTTTCCCAGCACCATTTATTGAAGAGGCAATCTTCTCCCCAATGTATATTCTTGGTGACTTTGTCGATGATCGGTTGGCTGTGAATATGTGAGATGATTTTTGAGTTCTCTATTCTGTTCCATCGGTCTACATATCTGCTATTATGCCAGTGCCATGCTGTTTTTGTTACTACAGATTTGTAATATAGCTTGAAGTCAGGAAGTGTAATGCCTCAAGCTTTACTTTTTTTGCTCATGATTGCTTTTGCTGTTCGGGATCTTTTGTTGTTCCATATGAATGTTAGGATTGCTTTTTCTATTTCTGTGAAGAAAGTCATTGGTATTTTGATGGGAATCACATTGAATCCATAGATGGCTTTGGGTTGTAGGGACATTTTTACTACATTGATTCTTCCAATCTACCAACAAGGAATGTCTTTCCATCACTTAGTATGTTCTTTAATTTCTTTCAGAAGTTATTTGTAGTTCTCATTGTAGAGATCTTTCACCTCTTTGGTCAGATTTATTCCTAGGCATTTTATTTTTTTTGGAGACTATTGTAAATGTGCTTCCTTTCTTGATCTCTTTTTCTTCTAGTTTGTTGTTGGAGTATAAAAATGCTACTGATTTTTGTATGTTGATTTTGTACACTGCAAAATTACTGAATTCATTTATCAGCTCTAAGAGTTTTTTGGTAGAGTTTATTGGGTTTTCTATATAGAGAGTCATGTCATCTGAAAACAGGGACAGTTTGATTTCCTCTACCTACTTGGATGTCCTTTATTTCTTTCTCTTATTTAATTGCTCCAGAAAGTACTTCCACTACTATGTTCAAAAGGAGTGGAGAGAGCAGGCATCCTTCTCTTGTTCCTGATCTTAAAGGGAAAGCTTTCAGCTTTTCCCCATTCAAGATGATGCTGGCAGTGGGTTTATTGTATATGGCTTTTATTATTTTGAGATACCTTCCCTCTATACCTAATTTGTTGAGAGTCTGTATCATGAAGCACTGTTGAATTTTGTCAGATGCTTTTCCTGCATCTATTGAGATGATCATATGGTTTTTGTTCTTCTCTTTGTTGATGCAGAGTATCACATTTATTGACTTGCATATGTTGAACCGTCTTTGCATTCCTGGGATGAATCCCACTTGATCATGTATAATCTTTCCAGTGTGTTGCTGTATTCTGTTTGCTAATATTTTGTTGAGGATTTCTGCTTTAATTTCTCTTGTTTGTAAAAGTATGCAAATACATGACCTAGTTTAACTTTGGTTTCTGCACTTTCCACGTCTTCATGGATAAAAAATAATTCAGTGACTTTTTTTTAACCAAAATACATATTGCCTAATACTTTTTAAAAAAAATACATATTTGGCACAAAACAAGCACCACTTATATATTAATTGTCATTAACCTAGAACAACCTAGATATAATGGGTAGTGCTGGAGTTTGACTCCCAGTCTGTCACCTAGTAGCTTTGGAATCTCAGGAAAATTGCGTTATATTTCTCTCCCTCAGTTTCCTAATCTGTAAAATGGGGATAATTATACTGCTTACAACATTGGGTTATTTTGTGCATTATATTATATAACATGTATAAAACCCCAAAATATTACATGGATTATAGCAAGTCCTCAATTAAAGTTAGATAGGTTGCTGTTGTTTCTGTTGTCATTATCTTCCTTTGGACCTTGTAGGCTCCCCTGATTTATTTTTCTTCGTTTGTACTTATTACAACCTCATGCATATATTTCACTAATTTATATTGCTTCTTGTCTCTGTCCTCCTCTAGAACTTAAGATTTTTGAAGACACAGGGTTTTTTAAAAATATTTGTTCATGGCTCAATATCTACAGCAACACTTGACATATAGTGGGTGATCAATAAGTAATTTTTCAATAAATTGATGAAAAAATCTGACTATCTTCTCTTTGAGGCAAGAACATATCAGAAACTGTATCATACATTTTGCCTTTTTTCTTTTGAATAGAGGTTCTCAGTTCTGGCTGTACATAAGAATCATTTGTAAAGCCTTTACCAAATAGCAATGACCAATACACTTCCCCAGAAATTCTGATTTAAATGTCTGTAGTGGGGATAAATCATGAGTATTTTTTTCAAAGCTCATTAAGTAATGCTGATATGAAACTAACATTGAAAAACACCTCTCTAGAAAGTGATTTCAAGCATTTTACTGAGGGCAAAGTTAGATGCGACCATAAACAATATACACATGCCGAATAGGAAGGAGGTAACCTGTTTCATTATTGCCATTCCTTTTTGCCTAACCCTGTATATCTCAATGCATAGAAAAAATGTTTGGCACCTGGAAAATATTCAATAATTGCTAAATGCATGAATGAATCAATGTGTCAATGAATTAATGTATTAATGAACAAATTATGTCAGTATATTGATGGGCATTGGTATCCTTTCCATCCCTATTTTGATAGGGATTACACTGAATATATAGAAATTGAGAAATTATCATTTTACCCACTGTAAGTTGTGAACTCTCTGTATATACAACATTTTCTTTATCTATATATACATTGATGAACATTTAATTTTCTTCCCATATCTTGGCTACTGTGAGTAAAGTTATAATGAATGTGAAAACACAAATACCTCTTCATTATACCAATTTTAATTTTTTTTTTTTTTTGGATATACATCCACAGTGGAATTGCTGGATCATATGGTAATTTTATTTTTGTTTTTTTAGGAACTTCCATAATGTTTCCAAAATGGCTGTGCTAAACTACATTCCCAACAACAGGATATAAGTGTCCTCTTTTCTCCCAATCCTCACAAAAGCTTAACATTCGTCTTTTTGATAATAGACATGAGGTGATATCTCATTGTGATATTAATTTGCATTTCCTCAGTATTTAGAGATGTTGAGCTTTTTTATTACATTATTTGTGAAGGTTAATTCTAGGTGTCAACTTGGTTAGATGAAGGAATGCTGAGAAACCTGGTAGAGGTATCTTCTTAGGTTTGTCCATGAGGGTGTTTCCAGCAAAGATTAGTAATGAGAGTCTGAGTGGACTGGGTGGGAAAGACCCACCCTCAAAGTGGGTGGGAACCATCCAATCTGCTGGGAGTCCAGACAGAACAAATACAGAGGAAAGAGGTGAAGCTCTCTCTTGACCTGCTGGAGCTGGGATATACTCTTCTCTCCCGTCCGTGGACATCAGAACTTGAGACTCTTCAGCTTTTGGGTTCCAGAACTTACACCAAGGACACCATAAGCTTCCCTGGCTTTGAGGCCTTTGGACTTGGACTGAGCCATGGTACCAGCATGCAGTTTATAGATGGCCTATAGTGGGACTTTTCTTCATAGTCCTGTGAACTAATTCCCCTAATAAATCCCTCTCATATAATTATATTATACCCTATTGGTTTTGTCTCTCTGTAGAACCTTAATACAATATTCAATGCAATCCTATCAAAATTCCGACGTCATTTAAAAAATTTTTTTTTTATTATTTTTACTTATATATGTTTACGGGGTACAGAGTTGACTTTCAGTATTTGTGTAAAGTATGTGATGATCAAATCAATATTAGCATGTTCAACATTACAAATTGCAACTACTCTTTGTGTCCCTTATTCAGTTACTTCCTATCCCTTCTCCCCTTCCTCCTTCCCAACTCTATAGATCTGTTCTCTCCTTCTGAAAGTTCAATGTTCCGTTATGCTCTTTCTTTCTTTGTTTCTTAACTCCCACTTATGAGTGAGGACATGTTATTTCTCTTTCTGTACCTGGATTATTTCACTTAACATAATTTTAACCAAGCTCATCAATGTTGCTGTGAATGGCAGCATTTCTTAATTTTTTTATGGCTGAGGAGTATTCCATTGTGTATATAAACAACATTCTCCTTATTCTGTCATCAGTTGACAGACATTTAGGTTGTTCCATGTTTTAGCTATTGTAAACAGAGCTGCAATGAAAATGGGAGTGCAGGTATCCCTTCAGCATAATGATTTAAATTCCTTTGGGTATATACCCAGAAACGGGATTGCTGTGACATATGGCAGTTCTATATGTAATTCTTTGAGAAACCTCCAAACTATTTTCACACTGTCACATAATGGCTGTACTAATTTGCAGTCCCACCAACAGTGTAAAAGAGTTCCCTTTTCTCCACAATCTCCTCAGCATTTGCTACTCTCAGCCTTTTTGATAATAGCCCATCTAGCTGGGATGAGATAATACTTCAATGTGGCATTGATTTGCATTTCCGTAATGATTAGTGATGTTGAGCATTTTTTCATGCACCTGCTTGCCATTTGTATGTCTTCCTTTGAAAAATGTCTATTCAGCTCCTTTGCCCATTTTTTAATTGGATTATTTGTTTTTGTTTTTTACTGTAAAGTTGTTTGAGTTCCTTGTATATTTTGGATATTAATCCCTTTTCATATATGTACTTTGCAAATATTTTCTCCCATTCAGTAGGGTGTCTTTTAATTCTATTTATTGTTTCCTTTGCTGTGTGGAAGCTTTTTAATTTTGATATAATCCCATTTGTTTATTTGTTTCTTTCGTCGCTTGTGCTTTTGGGGTTTTATTCATAAAGTGTTTGCCCAGTCCTGCTTCCTGGAGTGTTCCCCTATGTTTTCCTTTAGTAATTGTACGGTTTTGAGTCATATTTAAATCTTTAATTGATTTTGAGTTGATTTTCATATATGGTGAGAGGTATGGGTCTAGATTTAATCTTCTACACATGGATATCCAGTTCTCCCAGCACCATTTACTGAAAAAGCTGTCTTTTCTCCAGTATATGTTCTTGGCACCTTTGTCAAAAATCAGTTGGCTGCAAGAACCTGGGTTAATTTGTGGGTTTTCTATTATTTTCCATTGGCCCATGTGTCTGTTTTTATGCCAGTACCATGCTGTTTTGTTAACTATAGCTTTATATAATAATTTGAAGCCACGTAGTGTAATGCCTCTGGTTTTATTCATTTATTGGTTTATTGCTCAGGATTGCTTTGCTATTTGTTTGCTTTTGTTGTTCTATTTAAGTTTTACAATTTTTTTTCTATTTTTGAGAATATCATTGGTATTTTGATAGCAATTGTATAGAATCTGTAGATCGCTTAAGGTAGTACGGACATTTTCATAACATTAACTCTTTCAATCCATGAACAAGAAATGCCTTTCCATCTTTTGATGTCCTCTTTGATTTATTTCAGCAAAATTTTATACTTCAAATTGTGAATATCTTTCACTTCTTTGGTTAAAATTGTTCCTAGTATTTTATTCTTTGGTAGCATTGTAAACAGGTTGCTTTCTTGATTTCTCTTTCTGCATGTTCATTGTTGAATAAGAATTCTACTGATTTTTGTGTATTGGTTTTGTATGGTGCACTTTTACTAAATTTATTTACTAGCTCTAGGAGTTTTTTGGTAGAGGTTATAGTTTTTTCTGTATATAGGATCATGTTATTGGCAAACAGTGACAACTTGACTTCATCTTTTCCAGTTTGGATGCCCTTTATTTGTTTCTCTTGCCTGATTGCTCTAATACTTCCAATATTATGTTGAATAAAAGTGGTGAAAGTGTGCATCCTTGTCTTGTTTTTGTTCTTAAAGCAAATACTTTCAGTTTTTCCCCATTCAGGATAATGTTGTTGGTGGTTTTGTCATATATGGCCTTTATTGTGTTGAGATATATTCCTTCTATCCCTAATTTGTTGAGAGTCTTTATCATGTTGGGATGCTGAATTTTGTCAGTTATATGCTGTTTTGATTACAATAGCTTTATAATAAATTTTGAAATCAATTTTGGTTCCTCTGTCTTTGTTCTTTCTGCTTTAGATTTTTATGGCTATTTGGGGACTTTTCTGGTTCCCCAAGAATTTTAGGATTGTGTTTTCTATTTCTTGAAATTTTTCACAGAAATGGAAAGCCTAGTCCTAAAATTTGTATGGAACCAGAAAAGACCCCCATAACAAAAGCAATCTTAAGCAGAAAGAACAAAGATAGAAGCATCACACTTCTTGATTTCAAAATTATAAAGCTATTTTAATCAAAACAACATAGAACTGGCATAAAAACAGATACATTGACCAGTGGAGCAGGAAAGAAAGCCCAGAAATAAATCCAAGTATTTATGGTCAATTTATTCTTTACAATGGTGCCAAAAACACACAATGAGAGAAAGACAGTCTCTTCAATAAATGGTGTTGAGAAAAATAGGTATCCACATACAGAAGAATTAAATTAGATGCTTATTTCACACCATATATAAAAATCAACTCAAAATGGATAAAACATTTAGATGTGTGACCTGAAACTGTAAAGCTACTAAAAGAAAACAGAGGAAGAGCTCCACAACATTGTTCTGGTAAATTTCTTGATTAGGGTTCCAAAAGCACAGACAACAGAAGCAAAAATAGACAAATGGAATTTCGTCCAACTAAAAAACTTCTGCACAGCAAAGGAAACAATTAAGAGTAAAGAGACAACCCAAGGATTTGGATAAAATATTTATCAACCATACATCTAATAAGGAGCTAATATCCAAACTGTTTGAGAATTCAAACAATTCGGTAGTAACAAAACATATAATCTGATTAATAACAGGCAAAGGATATGAACATATGTTTCTCAAAAGAAGACATAAATAGGGCCAACATGTACATGACAAAATGCTCAACCTCTCTAATCATCAGGTAAATGCAAATTAAAACTATAGTGAAATTTCACATTATGCCTGTGAGAATGGCTATTATCAAAAAGACAAATGATAACAAGTGTTCACAAGTATGTAAAGAAAAGGGAACCCTTATGCATTATTGGTCGGAAGATAAATTTGTACAGCCACTTTGGAATATAGTATGAAGGTTCTTTAAAAAACTAAACATAGAATTACTGTATGATTCAGCCATCCCATTTCTGGGTATATATCCAAAGGAATTAAAATTGGTATTTCAAAGAGATATCTACACTCCAATGTTCATTTCAGTATCATTCACAATATCCAAGATATGAAATCAACCTATGTGTCTATAAATAGATGAATGAATAAGAAAATGGGGTGTATATATATAATGAAATACTATAAAGTCTTAAAAAATAAGAAAATTCTTTTATTTATGACATGAATGGAACTGGAGGACATTATGCTAAGAGAAATAAGCAAGGCACAGAAAGACAAATAACATATGATCACACTTATGGTGGAATCTAAAAAAGTGAAACTCATAGAAAAAGAGAGTAGAAAGGTGGTTACCAGAGGCAGGGGTGGGAGGAAGAGGTGGGATAGGGAATGGATAGATTGTTGATCAAAGGGCACAAAGTTTCAGTTAGACTGGAGGAATAATTCATAGTGATCTATTGCATTGCACAGTGACCACAGTTGATAATATATTACATATTTCAAAACTGGTAAAATTAGATTTTTGATGTCCTCAACACACAAAAAAAGATTAATTGGTGAAGTAATGGATATATTAATTAGCTTGATTGAATCTTTCTGTAATGCATACACAAATCAAAACCCCACACTGTACCCCATAAATATACACAATTATTATTTGTGAATTAAAAATAAAGAAAAATAAATTTTTAATAGCCTTAAAGTTTCATTTGTAATCAAGTGCAAGTTTACTTCAAAAAGTTTGTGGACAAATAGAATTAAAAGATAATAAGGATTTTTAAATGAACTTTGTGAAGCACCCTTGTATGTAACAATTTTTTAATAAATGGTCTATGTGTATAGAAAAACAATTTTCACATGCTCTATCAAATATAAAGGTTTTCTTATATATTTGAATCAGGTCTATTTTTTGCATTATACAGCACTTCTGTGTTCACACACATTGTCATGTACTAGCTCTATCCCTTTCTGAAAGAAGTATATAATGCCTCATTATAATTGTTTAAATCACCATCTCCTTTTTCTTTTTCTTTCTTTCTTTTTTTTTTTTTTTCTCGCTTTATTTACTTTACAGCTATATTCTTGGTATTTACCAGTTTATGACTATAATTTTATAAACAAATGCTGTTCATCATTACATAATATCCATTTACTATTTACTGCTTTTTACCTTAAACTCCACATTGTGCAATACTAATACCACTACTTCTGCATTCTTCTTTTGATTATATTTGCCTAGTTTCTTTTTCCCATCCCATTATTTTCAATCTTTATTACATTTTAAAGTTTGTTTATTGTAAACATTTCTTTTTACCCAAATCTAATATTATTTTTCATTTAGTTAGAATATTCAGTCTGTTTATATTTAGTATAGCTAATAAGAAATTTTCCATGACTCATTTCATATTTTTTAAATCTTACAACAGTATAATTCTGTTTACCTTTACCATGGTTTGTACTATTGTTACAGATTCTATTTTTGCCTATGTTTTAAATCCTACAACACATTATTATCTTTTCTTTAAATAAGAAAATGTTTGTCATTTACTTTTTCTTCGGATTTATAAAGGCATGATTTACATGCAGTGAAATTCACCCTGTTATGGTGTACTATATGATGATTTGACAAACATATACAGTAAATGTAATCACCATCACAATCAGAAAGTACTCTCATGCCCTTGTTCAATAAGGCCTTTTCACCACTCCCAAGCCCCCAAGCCCCTGATAACCATTGATCTGATTTCTGTCTCTATAGTCTTACCTTTTCCAGAATATCCAATAAATGCTACTGCTCTGGTCTGAATGTGTGCCTGGGTCTTTGGGGGACATGATTAGGTCACGAGGGCAGAGCCCTCATGAACGGGATTAGTGCCCTTATAAAAGAGGCCCCAGAGAGCTGCCCTGGCTCTTCCGCCATGTGAGGACACAGCTGGAATGTAAAGTGCCATCTATGAACCAGGAAATGCCCCTCACCAGACACCGAATCTGTCAGCACCTTGATTTTGGACTTTCCAGGTTCGAGAATTGTGAGAAATAATTTTCCACAGTTTATAAGCCACCCAGTCTATGCTACTGTTTTGGGGTTTTTTAATAGCAGCTTGAACAGACTAAAAGAGCAGCCATACAGTATGTGGTATTTCTATACGGTTTCTTTCACTTTGCATAATGCTTTTGAGATTCATCCATGCTGTTGTTTTCATCAATAGTACATTTGTTTTAATGCTGAGTAGAATTCCAATGTATAAATACAATACAGTTTGCTTCATTATTCACCACACATTAGGAATGTTTCCACTTTTTCAGTGTTGTTAATAAAGCTGCTACAAGCATCCACATGCAGTTTTTTGAGTAAACATGTTTTCATTTATTTTACTTAAATGCCTGAGTGTATGCTTAATTTTAAAAGAAACTACCAAACTATTTCCCAGAATAACTTATCCATTTTATATTCCCACCCAGCAACTACACAAAATTTTCAGTGGTCAGTATCCTTGCAGTTTTTGTGTAACCATCCTAGTAGGCGTGAAGTGGTATCTTATTGTAGTTTTAACTTGCATGTCTCTAATAACTAATGATATATTGAACATCTTTTGACATGCTTATTTGATATCTTTGTCTGTTTTGTCATAAAGTAGGTTTTGTCCATTTTTTACTACATTTTTTATCTTTTTACTACTAAGTCGTATGTAGTCTTTAGATATTCTAGCCACAAGCTCTTTCTTAGATATATGCACTGGTTTGTGCTTTATGTTTTAAGAAATATTTGCCACTGAGATCATTAAGACTTTTTCCTATGTTTTCTCTAAACAGTTTATAGCTTCAGGGTTATGCTAATCCTATGATCCACTTTTAGCTAATTTTTTAATTGTTCAAGGTGAGGCTTGAGGTCCTTTTTTAAATATATATGTCTAATTATTCCAGCTCCTGTTGTTTCAAACGCTGATTTTTTTTTTCCCCCACTGAACTACCTTGATAACTTTGTCAGAAATCAATTCGCCATATATGTAAAGGTCTATTTCTAGACTCTGTATGCTTCTCATTTCTTTAGGTATCTATACTTATGCTAATACCTCACATTTTTAATATTATACCTTTATAATATGTCCTGATTTCATATGGGTTGCACTCCTTTTCGCTTCTTTTTCAAAACAGTGTTGGCTTTTTAACATTTGTTTTTGTATATATATTTTTAGAACTATTTGCCAAATTAGTTTTTTAAAAAAGCCTCTTGATACTTTGACTGATATTGCCTTGAATGTACAGATCAGTTGGGGGAAAGTAGAGATCCTAACGTTATTGAGTCTTTCATTACATAAAGATGGCATATTTCTCTATTTATTTAGGTCTCTTTTAGTTTCTCTCATCGATGTTTGATACTTTCCATCATACAAATCTTGAACACATATTCTTAGATTTGTCTCTAAGTATTACATGTGTTTTGATTCTATTGTACATTGTCCTTTTTTAGCTTTTAATTTCCAGTTATTCTTTGCTAGTCTATAGAAATGCAATTAATTTTTGTATATTCACCTTGTATCCTGAGACCCTGCTAAACCTACTCATTACTTCAAGTAGGTTTTCAAGAATCTAAGAAAAGAAAGGAAAAGAGACTTTTATATTTACCCACAAATTTACCATTTCCAGTGATTGTAACTGATACCGGCAGATTTTAATTTCAATCTGGCATTTTATTTCCCTTATGCCTGAAGAAATTACTTAAGCATTTCTTTTGGCATAAGTGTACTATTGATATATTTTCTCAGGTTTGTTTGTGTAATAGTGTTTAATTATTGTCTTCTGACGTGAAAGATATTTTTTTAGGTATAGAATCCTGAGTTGAAACTTACTTTTTAGCATTTTTAGTGCATCATTCCATTGGCTTCTGGCTTCCATTCTTTCTACTAAAAATTATTAACAATTATTAATTTAAGAATTATTAAATACCATAATTATTACTGCTATTATTTCCCCCTACATAAATCATCCCATCATTCCTGTAGCAGATTTTAAGGTTTCCTGTTTGTATTTGATTTTCAGAAGTTTGACTAGTATCTAGATTCACCCTGTGTTCTGCTGAGCATTTTTTTAATACAATTCGAAAAAAAAAATTTTTTGGAGTCAAAATATTTCTTTATTACCTTTAGGGGCAAACTTGGAAGATGTGACCTCAGTTCTTTTAGCAACTTGGCTTTGCCATTATTTCCTCAAGTAAGTTTTATGTCCCATTTCTCTCTCTTCTCCTCCTGGGATTCTGATCACAGGTATCTAAGGCTACTTGATATTTTTCCACAGTTTTTTTTTTTTTTCTGTTAAACTTTTTAAATCTATTTTAACTATCCTTCAGTCAGGTTAATTTCTAGTGACCTGTCTTTATGTTTTCTAATTGTTTCTTGTGTGGCATCCGAACTTCCTTTAAGTCCATCTAATATTTTTTTAGATGTTATATAGGTTTCTATTTTAAGGTTTCCTTTCTTTCCTCAAATTCCCCATCTCTTGATTATTATATCCACTTTTTCCTATAAATCCCTGGGCATAGTTTTAAAGCTATCTTAAAATATTTGTCTGTTAACGCCAACATCTGACTTATCTTTTGGTCTCTTTGTATTAATCATTTCTATTGATTATAAGTCATATTTTCATGTGGATTAACATGTTTATTTCTTTATATTGTATAATGGACATTGTAGATGAATGCTTGTGGAGACTCTGATGGTCATTATCTCATTCTGAGCAGTACTGAATTTTTCTCCTTCCATATTTTGTCATTAATTTTGTATTGCTTCTTTATTCTTTCTTATGTTTATTTTCATGGTTTAAGCAATGTCTTTTTATATTCTTCTTTTATTTATGGAATATGTGCTTCAGTTTTTAATCCCAGTTATAAATATTGTACCTTTCCCTGAATAATTAGACATATTTTCCAAAATATAAACTACGATTTTTTCCACTAATTTGTATTTTTCTTGATCAAATTGTTGTATTTTCTATATACTTTCTCTTCCACTCTGACGTGAAGGATCTTCTTGGCCACCTATTCCATTTCATAAGAGCAGTTTACCCTTTTGGATTTACATATTGTTATTATGCTCCTATGTGAAATATAGGTCAAAACATGCAACTACTGAAAAAAAGTTTGAAAACTAACCATTTGGTCTATTATATTCCTTTTGTAAATGCTGAAACAGGCTCTGGATAATTAAATTATTTCATAAATCTATATATTAGAGAAGTTAAGTTCTAGAACCTAGACCTAGTGATTTTCTAACCCTGTACTATATTTCTTTTAGTAAAGCACACTGCCAATAAAGTGAAGTATAAAGAGAAGCTTGGTCATGCCTTATATAGAGTGAGATCAGTGCAAATCAAAAAACCACCTTTGCAGCATCCTAGGGTTTAGGTGACCATTTGTGACTGGAAAGCACTGCTAAAAGTTACTTACCCCTTCTTCCTCTCTGTCTTTTGGATCACTGGCCTTTAAAAGAAGTCCCCAGAATGTGGTTACACTGCATTTGAATTGTATCAGCTCTTGAAGCACCCACACTACCTCCTTCTCTGTATGTGAAAGTCAGTGCCAATTGCAAAGCATGTTTTATAAAATAGTAACAAATGTTTTCAGGCTAAATTACATTTTTTTTTTCTCTTCAGAGGCAGATGGGTAAGGAAGAGCTTTTTAATACAAGTAAATAGTAGTTATTTATGTGAACATAAAAAAGCAGTTGTTGCAATTGAGCAGTCGAGTATCAAAACTATTCACACGGCTGTCAAACTCCTTAAATAGTGTTTTTGAAAGAATTTGACTTTAGATGTCAGCTTCATAAACCTGAATTTTCTGCTTATCTGCCTTTATTTCTCTCTTCTTTCTGTAAATGCATCCCCAGTTACCCAGCAGATTCAAACACAGATGGCTGACTTATTGTGAGAGAAGCAAAGCATGCTACATTAATGTTTAACAGGATTAAAATTCCTCTTGGCAGCAGTGACATATGTTACCAGTTAATTGTTGCACTGGAACCTGCCCTGCTGTTTTAAAACATGGACTCATTTTACATGCTTTCTACAGAGCAGTATGAAATGTAAATTTGTTGAGATAAATTTTGAATTTAATTTGTCAAAAATTAGTCATAAAGAAGACAATGCTTCCATATTATCTGTTTGTGCGATTAAATAAAAGTTGATTGCAGTATCATTTCTAGTTCAAAGGAACCTGAGTTTGCTCTGTATTCAGGCAGACTTATGTGAAGGGTGCTTCAGAGATGATCAATGATTTTAGCATTTTCTATATATGGTTTTATACTATTTCCACCATGACTACTGTAGCCTGGCGTATAATGGAAGTATTTTAGAATTCAAAACAAAATGATCTAAACCAGAAATTATGATAAAAGTGTCTTTAATGCCTTCCCAGCAATAACTATTTAAAATATGGACTGAGGACATTCTACAATCCATATGGCCAGGTATTTAACATTGCAGTGAGTAACATCATCCTTTAAAAATCTTTTTTCTCCTATTAGCTTTTCATAACAGTTAATGGTTTACAGGTGAGATATTGTCAACTCAATGAGATACTTCACATGGCCAAAATATAGGGAAAAGTTTGGAAAGCCGAAAATTTGCTTTTAATCAATTCTGCTTCAATAGCTTGCATCTTTATTTCTCTCATTATTTCACCCACTTTATGTGGAATATTTGCGGTTCCCATGCTCCTTTCCTTGGGTGCCAACTTTTTTAGGTACTCATCATCTTAGGAAAGGAGAAGGCAGATTATTAAAATTTATAAGACTTCTGCTTCTGGCCAAGATAGACTAACAGGATAAACCTACCTACAAGCATTACAAAAACAGACAAAGTAATGCCATGAATGAACCAGATTGCTGGCTGGAAAAAGTTTCCAGTCAATCTCACAGGGAAGAAATATCAGGCCAAGACTGGCAGCCTTTCTGAAATGCAAATAAAGAGCTGGTAGTCTGAATAAGCCAAAGTGTCTAAAGCTAACAGAGTGGAGTATTAAAAGGAAAGAAATGCGCTGAGAGAAATCCAGAGATCTTCATAGATTTGCTGTATTCAGTTACATACTCACCAGTGCATGTAAGCAAGAAAGCTACCTAATTTCAAAGATGGAACCACTGTAAAAGTATAGAGAAAGCTCTGCCTGGAGCTCACACAGGTCTTAAATTAGTGCCTGACAGCCAGAGTGGAAATCTTCATAATTCAGGGAACATGAGGTAAAATACCAGGAAAGATCTTTCCCCAGTAGGGGAGAAGAATTAATCCTAGATTAAATGAAACTCTGATTCTACATAACAAAGTTTAAAAGCAAGATCTGAAAGAATAAAACTATTTCCAAATGATTTAACTATGCCTCATAAAAAAGCTCAAGCATATATATGTGTATGCGTGTGTATGTATATGCACTGAAAAGAAAAAAGTTGTCAACCTGGAATTCTTTACCCAGCAAAAATGTCTTTGAAAAATAAAGATACAAAAACTTTTTCCGACATAAAACCTGGAAGTATTGATTACCAACAGACCTATATTACAAGAAATGTTAAAGAAAGTCCTTGAAGCAGAGGAAAAATGATACCACAGAGAAATATGGATCTACACAAAAGAACAAAGAGCACTGGAATGATAATTACGTGGTGAAATATATAAAGCTTAGTATTTATATTTCACTTAATAAATTGTTCTTGGGTTTATTATATATAAAATTTAAAACACAAAAAAATGAGAAAAGAGGAAGTAGACTTTTGTAAGGTTGCTATACTGTAAGTGAAGTAGTATAATTTCACTTCTAAGTAGATTGCAATGAGTTTAAGAAGTATACCATTAACACTGAAGCAACCACTATCGTGACAGAATAAAGACTTGTAATTAATAACCCTACAATGGACGTAAAAGCACAGAAAGTACTTAACTCTCCACAATCAAATGGAAATAAAAAAACAGACAAGACAAACAGAAAACTGACAAGATGACAGATTTAAAACCAATTATAACAATATTATTAAATGTAAATGGCCTAAGCACCTTAATTAAAAGTCATATATTATCAGCTTGGATTTAAAAAAACAAGATTGGATTTCAAAAAGCGAATAAATTCTGCCTATAAGGGATGTACCTCATATATACACAAAATTAAGTTAAAGTATAGAAAAAATACCTATCACGTTAACACTATTTAAATGAGAGCAGAAGTGGCTATATTAATATCAATGTATAGTTCATAGGAAATAATATTACTGCAGAAAAAGATGTTTATTTAATAGTGATAATGGAGTCAATTCAACAGGGAGATATACCAATCGTATATGTCTATCCACTCAATATCATGGCTTTAAAAAACAAAACAAAGTGATAGAACTACAAGTAGATATAGACAAATCCATAATTATAGTCCAAGATTTCAATCTTTCTCTCTCCATAATTGTTAGAACAAGTACACAAAAATTAAGAATATAGAAGTTATGAAAAAAATTTTTAAGTAACTTGGCCTAATTGATAATTTATAGAACATTACACCCAACAACATCAATATACACATTCTCTTCAAATGTACAAGAAATGTTTACCCAGACAGATCACATCATGGGCCATGAAACACTCTCGGTAAATTTTAAAGGATTCAAGTCACACAAAAAGTATTTTCTTACTATCACAGAACTAAGTTACAAATCAACAAAGGAAAGGTACCTAGAAAATGCCAAAATATTTGTAAACTAAAAAACACTTGTTGGGCTGGCCCGGTAGCGCACTGCTACAGTGCGCCGCTTGGGAAGCACGGTGGCGCTCCCTCCTGGGTTCGGATACCACATACAGACCGGTTCCCGCTCACTGGCTGAGCGAGGTGTGGGAGCAACACCAAGGGCTGCGATCCCGTTGCCGGTCCCGGTCCAGTACGGGCGCGACACTGAGGGTTGCGATCCGTTGCCGGACACGAAAAAGGACAAAAAGGAAAAAAAAAAAAAAAACACTTGTAAAAAAATTCCTGTCAAAAAAATCAACAGGAAAGTAAAAATATTTTAAATAAGACCTGAAAAGCAGACAGTACTTATATTCTCTGTATCCTTCCAATTTTAGTACACATCCAGATTTGATAACCACATATTGTATACATGTATTTATATTCAATTCTGTACCCCACATACATATATAATCAATTATGTTTCAATAAAAAACTAATTAATTAATTATTTAAAAACATATATTTTAACATTTATGTGTACATATTTGTGGGGTACAGTGTGTTTCAATACATGCATATACTACGCAGTGATTCATGTCGGGTAGATAGCATAGCTTTGTATACTGTTTTTATGACTGAATAGCATTCCATGTTATATATGCCTCACAGTTTTCTTCGTTCATTCATCCTTTGATGGAAAGTTGGTGGTTGATTCTATCTTTTGGATGTTGTGAATAGAAAAAAAGTCCAAAAAGCACAAGCAAAAAAAGAGAAAAATAAATAGATGGGATTTTATCAAACTAAAAAGTTCTGCACAGCAAAAGAAACAATTAACACAACAAAAAGACAATCTACAGAATGCATATGATAATAGATTAATATTCATAATATAAAAGGAACTCAAACAACTTAACAGTAAAAAAACAAGATACCCAATCAGAAACTGGGCAAAGTGGCTGAATAGGCGTTTCTCAAAGAAAGATATAAAAATGGCCAACAGATATGTAAAGATGTTCAATATCACCAATCATGAAGGGAATGCAAATCAAAACCACAGGGAGATATCATCTCACCCCAATAAGACTGGCTAGTTTCAAAAAAACAAAGAATAACAAATGATGGTGAGGATGTGGAGAAAGTGGAATCCTTCTGCACTGTTGGTGGTACTGTAAACTAGTGCAGCCATTATGGATAACAGTATGGAGTTTCCTCTAACAACTATAGGTTGAACTGCCATAAAATCCAGCAATCTCACTGTTGTGTATATATGCAAAGGAATGAAAATCATCATGTCAAAGGGTTACCTGCACTCCTATGTTAATCACAGCTCTAATTACAATAGCCAAAATATGGAATCAAATGAAATTTCTATTGACAGGTGACTGGATAAGTAAAATGTGTAATATACACACACTGGTATACTACTCAGCCATAAAAAAGAAAGAAATTCTGCCATTTGCAGCAACATGGATGAATTTAGAGAAAATTATGAAAAGTGAAATAAACCAGGCACAGAAAGAGAAACACCACATGTCCTCACTCATACATGGTATCTAAAAAATAAAAACAAAAGGAAGATAACAATAATCACAATAGTTTGTTGATCTTTCAAAAGTTGAGAACATACATGATGCCAACAGAGGTGAGCAAGAAGGAGGAGGAGGGGCAATCAGAAAGAAATTGGTACAGGGCCACAAAAAAGTGATTATAATCTGTAACATTGAATACACTAGTTATCCTGACTTGAGCCTCACATATTGTACACAGGTATTCATATTCAATGCTCTACCTCACAGATATACCCAATCAATTATAAAAAAAAAATCTAAAAAAAAAGTGACAGCATATATCACAATTTATAGGGTGCTACTACTGTATTTCTAGGGAACTGCATAGCCCTAGAGTCCTATATTAGAAAAGGAAAAATGGTTGAAATCAACTACCTCAGCCTCCACTATAAGAAACTACACAAGGCAGGACAAATTAAAACCAGTCAAAAGAAATGAAGTGGTGAAGATATGTCAAAGGGATGCCTGCACTCCCATGTTTATCACAGCTCTATTTACAACAGATAAGAATTGGAACCAATCTAAATGTCCATCAGTGGAAGACTAGATAAGGAAAATGTGGTGACCAAAGTGAGCTGAGCCCCATGCACCACTGGGGGCACAGAGTCCACCCCAGAGTGCCCCACCCAAAGCCCTAGCAGGTGCCAAGGTGAGCTGAGCCTCATGCATGATCAGAGGCACAATCTCCAGCCTCAGAGGGCTCAGCCCACAGCCACTGCAGGCACCGAGGTGAGACAAGCCCCATGTGCCAACGGGGGCACAGTTTCCAGCTCTGGAAAGCCCCGCCCACAGACCCAGCAGGTGCTGAGGTTACTGGAGCTCTGTATGTCAAGAGGACACAGACTCAAGCCCCAGAAAGCCTCACCCAGAGCCCAAGCAACCACCAATGCGAACAGAGTCCCACATGACTTCAGGGGCTGTAGAGGGTTAGAAATCTTGATTCAGTGGGATTGCTGGATTTGATTTTTAGAATAGGGTTTTTAGGAATGCATATATGAAGCAAAAGTCACTGGCCAGGGGGCAAAAGCTCACAGCTAGCTGGGCAACAGCCCATGTAACTCTAATACTTTATGATTTTAGAGCTAATAGGTGGTTGTCATACCAATCCTGTTAAGAGATTTTAAAGAATTGCTGTAGGGAAAAACGTGAAAAAATGTAGTATGCTAAGGGCAAGCTGTCTGTTGGTGGAAACTTTAGAGATAATTATACTTAGATTTAATCATAAGAATGTAATTTTGCTTCAATCATTTGAGGAGAGGTTATATTTTAGGTAATGATTGCAGTCTGACCTACTTAGCTTTTCACAAATTGTACTTTGGAATGTCACATTGTTAATTTTACCAAAGTTACTAGTTTCCATTGTTTAAGCTATACTTAGCCATAGATAACTTTTGTCACACGTCCCATGTCTTTGTGTTCTTTTGAAATGATTGAATAAACTTATTTTTCTTGTGAAACTTCCTTGTCTTTACAATAAAAAACAGAAGCTAACTTTGAATCAGGGAACTTATTTTTCTTGTGAAACTTCCTTGTCTTTACAATAAAAAACAGAAGCTAACTTTGAATCAGGGCTGTACCCAGTTTTCTCCTTCCAACAGAGAAGTTGCTGAGGTGCAGTCCCTTCAGGCTTTTCATAGCATTCATAGTGCTTTGAATAATCCATTTTTCATCTCTGTTACACAGTGCAGAGAGAGAGAGAGAAAGAGAGAGAAACCACAATAATATGTTGAAATTTCAGAATGAGAGAACAAACCTAAGGATAATAGAGATGGGAAAGACAGAGGGGAGGGATAGGGATTGGGGAGTGATTGGTCAGGTAAAGGGCATAAAGAATAATTGTGATTTGTAATAATGAATATGCTAATAAACAAAATTTTTAAAAAGGAAAAACTGGTATATATACACAATGGAATAAAAAGAATGAAATTTTGCCATTCACATCAACATGAACATTGAGAAAATTATGTTAAGTGAACTAAGCCAGGCACAGAAAGAGAAATACCACATGTCTTCACTTATAAGTGAGTGATAAATAAATAAATAAATAAACACATAAAAAAGAAAGATGCAACAATCACAAAAATTCGCAGAACTTTCAAAAGGACAGAATGGAACCAAAACCAACAGAGTAGGGAAAGAGGGAGGGGAAGGGGAGGTTAGTAAGAAATTCGTAAAGGGCAACAAAAATGATTGCAATGTGCAAAGATAAATATATTAATATCCCGATTTGAACATCTCATAAGATACAAAGGTATTGACTTTAAATGCTGTTAACCACAGATATGTACAGTTAATTATTTTCAAATTAAAAGCCTAAAACTCTACAAAAAGAATTCTTAGAGTAAATAAACAATTTTAGCAAAATTGCAGGACATAAAATCAACACACAAAAATCAGTAGAATTTCTATACTCCTAATATGAACTAGCAGAGAAAGAAATCAGGAAGGCTAGCCCATTTACAATAGTCACCAAAAAATAAAATAAATAGGAATAAATTTAACAAAGGATGTGAAAAAATCTCTATGATAAGAACTACAAACCACTATTGAGAGAAATTAAAGAGGATGCAAGAATATGGAAAGATATCCCGTGCTGTTGGGTTGGAAGAAGTAACATGGTGAAAATATCCACACTACCCAAAATGATCTACAGATTTAATGCAATCCCCATCAAAACTCCAAAGACATTTTTCTCAGAATGGGAAAAATCAATTCGAATATTCATATGGAATAACAAAAGACTACAAATAGCCAAAGCAATCCTGAGCAAAAAATAAATAAAGCTGGAGGCATAATGCTACCTGACTTTAAACTATACTACAAGGCTATAGTAACCAAAAGAGCATGGTACTGTAATAAAAACAGACAAACTGGCCGATGGAACAGAATAGAGAATTCTGAAAACAAGCCATGCACCTACAGCCACCTGATCTTTGACAATAGAACCAAGACTACACACAGGGGAAGAGACCACCTCATCAGTAAAGGATGCTGTGAAGACCGGACATTCAGATGTAGAAGAATGAAACTAGACCCGTACCTCTCACCATCTACTGAAATTAACTCAAAATGGATTAAAGAATTAAATATATGCCCTGATACAATAAAACTCCTTAAAGAAAACATAGAGGAAACACTTCAGGAAGTAGGATTGGTTACAGACTTTATGAATATAACCCCCAAAGCACAGGCAACTAAAACAAAAATAAACAAATGGGATTATATCAAACTAAAAAGTTTCTGCACAGCGAAAGAAACAATTAACAGGTGAAAAGACAACCAACAGAGTGGGAGAAAATATATGCAAAATATACATCAGACAAAAGATTAATAACCAAAACATACAAGAAACTCAATCAACTTAACAGCAACAAGAAAAGGTTACCCAATTAAAAAATGGGCAAAGGAGCTGAATAGGCATTTCTCAAAGGAAGATATGTGGATGGCCAACAGACACACAAAAAAATGCTCAACATCACTCAGCATTCGGGAATGCAAATCAAAACCACTTTGAGATACCATCTCTCTCCAATTAGGATGGCTAATATATAAAAGACTGAGAATGACAAATGCTGACAAGGATGCAGAGAAAAAGGAACCCTCCTACACTGTTGGTGGAACTGCAAAATGGTGCAGCCTTTATGGAAAATGGTATGGAGATTCCTCAAACAATTACAGACAGATCTACCATATGACCCAGCTATTCCACTGTTGGGTATGTACCCAGAGGAATGGAAATCATCATGTTGAAGGGATACCTGTACTCCCATGTTTATTTCAGCACTATTTACAATAGCCAAGAGTTGTAACCAGCCTAAATGCCCATCATCAGATGAGTGGATAAGGAAAATGTGATATATCTACACAATCGAATACTACTCTGCTATAAAATAAAATGAAATAAAATACTACCAACCACAGCAACATGGATGGACTTAGAGAAAATTATATTAAGTGAAATAAGGCAAGCACAGAAAGAGAAATACCACATGTTCTCAGTTATTTATGGGAGCTAATAAAAATAAATAAATAAATAAATATACAAACAAATAAATGGGAGGGGAGAAAAGAAGGCACAACAATTACAAAAATTCCTTGAATCCTTGAACTTGTTAGGACAAGTGAACAGACATAAAGTTGATGGGGGGAAGGAGGGAGAGGGAGGGAGGAAAAGGAGGAATTGGTAAAGTGACATAAAAATCAACTACATTGTATGTTGATAAAATAAAATAAAAAATAAAATAAATTAGTCAACCACACAAAATTTTGTTCATAGCAAAAAAAAAAAAGCTAAGGAATCATAACTCACATCAAATTGACAGAAAAATGAAGCTGAAAAGTAGGAGCATACTTCAAAAGTTTCATAGAAAAATTAAAGTAAAAGATAATGGAATCTTTCTATGAACTTTTGAAGACCCCCCATATCTGTAAAATAAATAAACATTTCATAGTTAAACAAAGCACAATCAAATATTGAGATCTATTTACTTTCCTCCCATGTTGGAATGAGTCTACTGGGGTAATTTTCTAAAAGCAAAAGAAGGGTGGTTTCTATGGACCAATATTTGATCTTGTACTTTGTTTCTAATCACATCAAATCAAGTGAAGTTTTGGCTTGTCTGGATTCTGTGCATACACATCAAAGACACCTATTCTTCTACTCACAACTTCCTTGCCATACCTAGCAGCATGCTAAGATTAAATTATCTAACCTTGATGAGCCACGGTCGTGGTTCTTGATGTTCACATGCATATAAATCACTGATTTATTTGTGATGTTAGAAGAAAGAAAAGAAAACATCTAATTTCAAGGCACTATTATTTTCTGGGGTGATTTTGTAGATTTATATCCAAGGAGTGAGCTTGTAAAAGAACTACCTGAGGTAGAAATGTATGAAGTCAAAGATGTTCAGAAGTGGCCCATTATCTAAACACATCACCTCTCAGAAGCTGTGACTCATGTGAATTCCATAAACAGAGCTGAATGGCATGATAGCTTAAAGGGTACAAAGACTAGGCATCTAAGGAGACTTCTTGTTTCAAGGATATACCTAACCTACTTTTAAAATATTCCTTGAATGGGGAGTTTAAAGGAAGTTTCTTCCTAATGTGAGGTCCATGGATCCTTATGTAGATCTTTCCTTTGTCATTTTGGGTGACTTCAAATGGAATATTGTCATAATGTCTATAAATAGAAGCTCTTTTTTTGGCTTACAAATAAATTAGAAGTTTATTACAATAAATGCTTACTTCAGAAGAATGGAAAGATGGCAAGTAAACAACCTAAC
Source organism: Galeopterus variegatus (assembly GCF_000696425.1). NCBI lineage: Eukaryota > Metazoa > Chordata > Mammalia > Dermoptera > Cynocephalidae > Galeopterus > Galeopterus variegatus. The sequence goes on along the minus strand of NW_007729388.1, from coordinate 113,814 downwards.
ACTTCACCTTAAAGAACTAGAAAAACAAAAAAATCTGAACCAATAGTTAGTAGTTGAAAAGAAATAAGATCAGAGCAGAACTAAAAGTTGTTTTTTTGAGAAAATAAACCAAATTGACAAGCCATTAGCTAGGCTAACTAAAAAAAAGAAGAGAGTGGACACAAATAACAAAGATTAGAAATGAAAAAGGAGATATTACAACCAATACCTCAGAAATAAAATGAATTGTTAGAGACTACTATAAACAACAATATGCCAACAAATTTGAAAAACTGGAGAAAATGGATAAATTTCTGGACTCACACAAACTACAAAGACTGAGTCAAGAAGGCATAGAAAATCTGAACAGACAAATAACCATCAAAAAGTTTGCAGTTATAATCAGCAGTCTCCCAACAAAGAAAAGCCCGGGACTGGATGGCTTCACTGCAGAATTCTACCAAATCTTTAAAGAAGAATTAATACCAATTCTCTACAAACTATTCCAGAAAATTTAAACATAAGCCATTCTACCAAACTCATTCTATGAGGCAAACATCACCATGATACCAAATCCAGACAACCTACAACAAAAAAGAAAACTACAGGCCAATATCTTTGATGAATATAGATGTAAAAATTCTCAATAAAATATTAAATAATAGAATACAGCAACACATACATAAAATTATACACCATGACCATGTGGGGTTCATCCTAGGGATGCAAGGTTGGTTCAACATATGCAGGTCAATAAATGTGATGTATCACATCAATAAAATCAAAGAGGAAAACCATAAGATAGTTTCTATAGATATTAAAATAGCATTTGACAAAATTCAACATTTCGTTCATGATAAAGACTCTCAGCAAATTAGGTACAGAAGGAAAGTATCTCAACACAATTAGAGCCATGTATGACAAACCCACCGACAATATCATCCTGAATGGGGAAAAGATGAAAGCTTTTCCCTTAGGAACAGGAACAAGACAAGGATGCCCACTCTCACCACTCCTATTCAACAAAGTGCTGGAAGTAGTTGCCAGAGCAATCAGAGAAGAGAAGGAAATAAAGTGTATCCAGATTGGAAAAGATGAAGTCAAATTGTCACTGTTTGCAGATGACATGATCCTATATATCAAACAGCCTAAAGCCTCTACAAAAACCTCTTAGAGTTGGTAAATGATTTCAGCAAACTTTAAGGATACAAAATCAACACACAAAAATCAGTAGCATTTCTGTGAATAATGCTTCATTGAATGTGAGGATGCAGACATCTCTTCAAGATAGAGATTTTATTTACTTTGTATTTATACCAAGAAGTAGGATTGCTAGATCATATGGTAGTTCAATTTTTAGTTTTTTTTTGAGCAAACTTTATACTGTTTTCCATAAGACTGCACAAATATACATCCCCACCAACAGTGTGCAAAAGTTCCTTTTTCTCCATATCCTCAACAACACTTGTTATTTATGGACTTTTTGATATAGCCATCCTAACAGGTGTGAGGTGATATCTCACTATGATTTTAGTTTGCATTTCCCCACTGATTAGTGATACTGTACATCTTTTCACATGCCTGTTATTCAGTATGTCTTCTTTGAGTAATGTCCATCATGTCCTTTGCACACTTTTAAATTGGGTTGTTTTTTTCGTTTTTGCTCTTGAGTTGTAGGGGTTTCTATTACTTTTTAGATTTTAACCTTTTATTAGGTATACAAGGGTACTTCATAAAGTTCATAGAAAAATAGAATTAAAGAATAATACAAACATTTCCATGAAACTTTTTTATGGGTGTTTATTGTATTATTAATTCTACTTTTATTGTATATTTGAGAATATTTTTTTAAATAGTTTTATTTATTTTTTTTATTTTAACATTTCTTTATCTGAAAACATGCTGATCATCTATTTATTTATTTATTTATCTATCTACTTATTTATTTATTATTTTAATTTTATTTTATTTTGTCAATATACAAAGTGGTTGATTATTGTGGCCCATTACCAAAACCTCCCCTCCTTCCTCCTCCCCACCTCCCATCATATCTGTTCGCTTGTCATATCAACTTCTTTTGAAGTATCCTCATACTGTTCAAAAATATTTTCTCTGATTCTGTAGGTTGCTTTTCCATTTTGTTCATTGTTTCCTTTGATGTGTAGAAACTTCAGTTTAATGCAGTCCGACTTGTTTGTTTTTGCTATTGTTACCAGTGCTTTTGCTGTCAAATCCAAATCATTGCTGAGACCAATGCCAAGGAGATTTTCCACTACATCTTTTTTTTTAATGAGTTTTAGCTACAGGTCTTACATTTAAATTTTTAATTCACTTTGAATTAATTTTTATGTGTGGTGTAAGAGAAGGGTTTGATTTGTTCCTTTTTGCATATGGGTATCCAGTTTTCCCATTACCAATTATTGAAGAGTATGTCCTTTCACCATTATGTATTCTTAGTTCCTTTGTCAAAAATTAGTTGGCTATATATGTGTCGGCTTATTTCTGGGTTCTCTATTGTGTTCTACTGGTCTATGTGCTTGGTTATGTCAATGGCATACTGTTTTCATTACTACATCTTTATAAGATAGCTTGAAATCAAGAAGTGTGATGACTCCAGCTTTATTCTTTCTGCTCAAGATTTTTTAGCTATATGGAGTTTTTACGGTTTGACACAAATTATGGGATTGCTTTTTATGTTTCCTTGTAAAATGTCATCTTTTAATGATAGAAATATCATTGTAACTGTAGATTGCTTTGGTTAGTGTTCTAGTTTGAATGTGTCCCCCAAAGTTTATGTGTTAGAAACTCAATCTTCAACCATGCAGCAGTATTGAGATGTAGGACTTTTAAGAAGTGAAAAAGAAAAGAGGAGTCTGCCCTCATGAATGGACCAGTGTTGTCATTGTGGGAGTGAATTAGTAATCCTAGGAGTGGGTTACTTATAGAAAAGATGAGAGTTTGACTCCCTGACCAGTTGCTCTCTTGCCCTCTCTCACCTCGCTTTCTGCCATTGGTTGATGCAGCAAGAAGGCCTTCATAAGCTGCTGGCACCTGTATATTAGACTTACCACACTCCAGAAATGTGAGAAATATTTTTTTTTTCTAAATTACTCAGTCTGTATATTCTGCTATAGCAACACATAATGGACTAAACAGAAAATTTGTGCTGAGAAGTGGGAGTGTTGCTATAACAAATACATGAAAATGTGGAAGCAGCTTTGGAACTGGTTAATGGATAGAGGCTGGAAGAATATGGAGGAGCAGGATAGAAAAAGTCTAGATTGCCATAAATGGAGCATTAAGGGAAATTCTGGTAAGGGCATAGAAGAAGAGAAGAAATGTAGGGAAAGTCTGAAAATTCTTAGAGATTACTTAAGTGATCATGAACAAAATGTTGGTAGAAATATGGGTGGTTAAGGACATTCTGACAAGGTCTGAGATGGAACTGAGGGACAAAGTATTGAAAACTGGAGTAAAGCCCATCCGTGTTGTACAGTTGCAAAGAACTTGGCTAAATTGTCTCCATGCTCAAGGGCTTTATGGAAGGCAGGGTTTAAGAACAATGAAGTAGGGGGCCAGCCCAGTGGCGCACTGCTACAGTGTGCCGCTTGGGAGCTCGGCTCCCCGCCGAGGGTTCAGATCCCACATACAGACCGGTTCCCGCTCACTGGCTGAGCGAGGTGCAGGCGCAACACCGAGGGTTGCGATCCGTTGCCAGACACGAAAAAAAGACAAAAAGGAAAAAAAAGAAAAGAAAAAAAAAGAACAATGAAGTAGAATATCTAGCAAAAGAAATTTTTAAGCAAAATACTGGAGGAGCTCTGTCATTACTTTTCATTGCTCATAAGATGCGAGAAGGGAGAAATAATTTAAACACAAATTTATAATTAAAAGGGAGGCATAATGTAAAAATTTGAAAAATCCTCAGACTGGCTGCTTAAAGATTGAAAAGGTGTCTTTAGGAGAGTAAATCAAGGAGAGTAGCCAAGTGACCATTTGCTAAAGAGATTAGAATGAATAGAAGGGAGACGGGTGTTATTAATCAATACAATGGGAGAAATACCCAAAAGGCATTTTAGAGAACTTTGAGGCTGTCCGTCCAATCACAGGCTCAGAGAAATACCTTGAGAGCAAGGCTTCTAGAGAGGTATCTGTGGGACTTCAGTATTTGCTTCCCTGTGCTGCCTCAGGACTCTGCTCCCCAAATTCTGACCCAGTGCCTCTCAGCTGCCCCAGCTGTGGGTAAATTGGGTCGAGGTGTCAATCCAGAAGATACAAGCCACAAACCCTGGTGGTGTCCATGTGGTGTTAATTCTGCAGGCATGTAGAATGTAAGAAATGTGGGGTCATGGCAACCTCTACCTAGATTTTAAAGGATATAGCAGACAGCCTAGGAGCCCAGGCAGAGACTTATCACAGCAGCAAAGCCAATGCCAAAAGCCCCCACTAGTACAATGCCCAACAGAGCCATAGGGGCAATGCCACCCCAGAGAGTCCCGACTGAGGTAATGCCTAATGGAGCCATGGGAGTGGGGCAGCCCGTAGAACTCCAAAACTGTAGAGCTACCACTATGCAAATTCAGCCTGGGAAAGCTGCAGGAACAAGACTCCAACCCATAAGATCTGCTAGATGGACTAAGCCCAGCAAAGCCATAAGGGTGTGGCTTCCTGAGGCCTTGGTGTCCACCCCTACCCCAGTGTGCCCAGGGTGTGGTACACAGAGTCAAAGGAGATTATGAACCAGTTTTAAGACTTAATATTGTTTTCTCTATTAGATTTTAGACTTACTTGGGATCAGTTACCCCTTTCTTCTTGCCTATTTCTCCCCTTTGGAATGGGAATGTTTATCTTATGCCACCTCCAACTTTGTGCTTTGGAAGTAGATAACATATTTAATGTCACAGGCTCACAGCTGGAGAGGAATTTCACTCAGGATGAATCTATGCCTTCAGTCTCACCCATATCTGATTCAGATGAGACTCTGGACATTAGATATTTGAGTTGGTGCTTGAATGTGTTAAGACTTTTGGACTATTGAGATGGAATAAACACATTTTGCATGTGAGAATTATATGAATTTGGGGATCCAAATATGGAATTCTATGGTTTTAATGTGTCTCCCAAAGTTTATGTGTTGGAAACTTAATTCCCAATGCAACAGTGTTGAGAGGTGAAACCTTTAAGAGGTCATTAGGTCATGAGGGCTCTGTTCTCATAAATGGATTTTTAGCATTATTATGGGAGTGAGTTAGTTTTCACAGGAGTGGATTCTTGATAGAAAGATGAAATCAGCCCCCTTCCCACTTGCTCTCTCACCCCATCTCACCCTCTCACCTTCCACTGTGGGATGACACAACATGAAGGTCCTTACCAGATGCTGGTGCCATGTTCTTAGATTTCCCAGCCTCCAGAACCATGAACCAAATAAATTTCTGTTCAATATAAATTACCCAGTATATGGTATTCTGCTATGGCAGCACAAAATGGACTAAGACAGCTAGTGTGGACATTGTAAGATTATTAATTCTTCCAGTCCATGAACTTGGAATATGATTCCAATTATTTGAGTTTTCTTCAATTTCTTTCACCAACATTTTATACTTTTCAGTGTCCATATCTTTCATCTCCTCAGTAAAATATATTTCTAAGTATTTTATTATTTTTATGCTATTTTAAGTGGGATTATTTTCTTGATTTATTTTTGGATAGTTCATTGTTAATGTGTAGAAATGCAACTGATTTTTGTTTGTTGATTTGTATTCTGCAATTTTACTGAATTCATATATTCTAAAAGTTTATTGAGCAGTCTTTAGGTTTTTAGATATGCAAAATCATGTCATCTGAGAGTTTTTTATTATAACAATGTTGAATTTTGTTAAATGCTTTTACTGCATTTATTAAGATAATCACATTTTTGTTCTTTTATTAACGTGGCTCATCACATTTATTAATTTTTGTTTATTGAAGCATACTTGCATTTCAGTGTTAAATCTCACTTGATCATGTTGTATGACCCTTTTAATGTGGTCTTAAATTATTTTTCCTGAATTTTGTTGAGGATATTTAAATCCATGTCCATAGTGATATTGACCTGTAATTTTCTTATCTTATGGTGTTCTTTTCTGGCTTTGGTATCAAGGTAATGCTGGTCTTATTAAATAAGTATGAAGTTTTTCCTTCCTCTTCAATTTTTGGAAGAGTTTGATAAGGATTGGTATTAATTCTTCTTCAGCCATGAAGCCACCAGGACATGGTGTCTCTTTGATGGGAGGTTTTTTTATTAATTCAGTCTCCTAAATCATTATTGATCTGTTTATATTTTCTGTATTCATGATTCAATGTGGATTAGCTTATATGGTTTTAGAAATTTATCCAATTATTCTAGGTTATTCAATTTGTTGGCATCCAATTGTCCATAGTAGTCTTCTGTGGTTCTTTAAATTTCTGTGATATCAGTTGAATTGGAGTCTCTTTCATTTCTGTTTTTATTAATTTCAGTATTCTTGCCTTCTCTCTTAGTCTAGTTAAAAGTTTGTTGATTTTGTTTACCTTTTCCAAAAACAAATTCTTAGTTTTGTTGACATTTTTTATTTTATTTTCTACTCTCTATTCTTTTATTTCTGCTCGAATCTTTATTATTTATTTTCTTCCCTTACTAACTTTGGGTTTAACTTATTTTTCTTCAAGTTACTTGAGCTGTAATGTTAGGGTTTTTATTTCATATCCTTCTTTTTTGATACAGGCATTTATTAATATAAATTTATTTCTTAGAACTATTTTTGCTACATCCAATAAGTTTTGGTCTGTTGTGTTTCTATTTTTGTTTGTCCTGAGATATTTTTAAATTTTCCTTCTTTTTATTGGTTATGAATATTCCTTTTAGAATGTATTGTTAATTTCTACAGACTTGTAAATTTTCCAGGTTTCCTTTTTGTTACTGATTTCTAGTTTCATACCACTAATATCACAGAAGATAGTTAATATAATCTCAGTTTCTGAAATTTGATAGGATTTGTTTTGTGGCTTAACACATGATCTATTTCAAAGAATGTTTCATGTGTGCTGGAAAAGAATGCTGGTGAATGAAATCTTCTGTATAGGTCTGTTATCTCCTTTTCCTCTAAAGTATAGTTCAATCCCCATGTTTCCTTACTGATTTTCTGTCTGAATGATCTGTTCATGGTTTAAAATGTGGTACTAAAGTGTTTTACTATTGTCATATTTCAGTCTATTGTTCTTTTTACTTTATTTTTCATAGCTCTCCAGCTCAGATAGGAAGGAAGAAGAGGGTGAGCCTGCAAGAACCAAGGCTCCCATCTGCCTCTTGCTAAAGAATGGGTTCATTTCAGATGTCAGGATTCCGGCATTCCCCAAGGTGTGAGAGGCAGGTGTGGGGATGTGGGTCAAAGCAAATTCTTGAATCCCAGCAAACTGAGGCTGGGTAAAATGGAGGATATAGAGGTGGACAGTAACTTCTGCTGAGGAATTGAGGGCTGTAGAGAAATAAGCCCTGGAAATTGCCAGAGGCCAGCAGAAACAGGGTTATTTAGATACAGAAGATCCAGTTCTAAAAAGGGAATCACCCATACTCACACTCCAGAAGCCTCGTGTGCAATTCCCAGCTATAAAGGAGCTTTCAGACTCTCCTGTATGGCCCTCTAAAATTTTTGGCCCAGGTGTGCTGTATATGGGCCTTTTACAGGAGATGGGATTCATTCCTTAGCTATTCTTCCTGGAAATATTTAGAAGTTTATTTTTATTTATTTTTATTTGTTGAAACATAATTGGTTGAACATATCTGTGGAATGCTGAGTTGAATATCCATACCTATGTGCAATATGTATTTCTCAAATCAAGATAATTAGTATATGCAACACTCCACAGAGCAATCATTCTCTGTGTACCATTACTAATTATGCACTAAGTCCCCCGCTCCACCTTTCCCATATCTTGCAAACTCAGTTCTGTTCTCCCTTTTGGAAAGTCCAGCATATTATTGCGATGGCTATATCTTTCTTTCTTTTTAAAATTTTTATTTGTTTATTTAATTTTATTAACTCCCACTTATGAGTGAGGGCATGCAGTATTTCTCTTTCTGTGCCTGGCTTATTTCACTTAATACCATTTTCTCAAAGTTCATACATGTTGCTGCAAATGGCAGAATTTCATTCTTTTTTATGACAGAGTAGTAATCCATTAAGGACACATACAGCATTTTCTTTATCTAGTCATCCACTGATGAACATTTAAGTTGGTTCCAACTCTTGACTTATAAATACAGCTGTGGAAAATGTGGGAGTGCAGGTATCATTAATCATGCTGATAACCATTCTTTTGGGTATATAACCAGCAGTGGGATTACTGGATCATATGGCAGTTTTATCTATAGTTTCCTGATGAACCTCCAAACTGTTTCCCATAATGACTGCACTAATTTACACTCCCACCAACAGTGTAGAAGAGTTCCTGTTTCACACATCCTCACCAGCATTTGTTATTCTCTGCATTTTTGGTAATGGCCAGGTGAACTGGTGTGAGATGATATCTCAATGTGGTTTGATTTGCATTTTCCTGATGCTTAAATATGTTGAGCATTTTGTTTGTGTCTGTTGGCCATTTGTATATCTTCCTTTGGAAAATGCCCATTCAGATCCTTTGCTCAGTTTTACCAGGTTGCTTGTTTTTTTACTGTTAAGTTGTTTGAGTTCCTTGTATATTCTTGATATTAATGCCTTGTTGGATGCATGGTTTGTAAATATGTTCTCCCATTCAGTAGGTTGCCTTCACTCTGTTAATTATTTCTTTGGCTGTGCAAAGGCTTTGTAGTTTGATGTAGCCATTAATTTATTTCTTCTTTTGTTGTCTGTGCTTTTGGGGTCATATTCACAAAATCTTTGCACAGTCCTGCTTCCTGAAGTGATTCCCCTATGTTTTCTTTTGGTACTATTGTAGTTTCAGGTCTTACATCAAAGTCTTGAATCTATTTGGAGTTGATTTGGGTATGTGGTGAGAGGTACAGGTCTAGTTTCATTCTTCTACTTATGGATGTCCAGTTTTTCCAGCACCATCTATTGAAGTGACAGTTGTAATGGATTGAATGTCCCCCCTGAAACCCATTGAAGCTTGAATTGTGTCCCCCAAGTTTTATGGATTGCAAACTTGACCCACACTGTGACTGTTGGGAAGGTGTGAAATGCTATTATGGTAATTGAAAGGTGGTACCTTAAAGAGGTGATTAGATTCTATAACCATGTCGTAGTGAATGGATTAATAATGCTGTTCAGAGGTGCAGTTCGGAGGGCTTTAAAAGAAGAGTACATGAGACGTTAGTTTCTCACTCCTCTGCCATTTTCTGCAATGTGAGACCCCTGAGTCACTGTTACCACCAACAAAGACTTCACCAGGTGTGTTCCCTGAACTTTTGATTTCCCAACCAAAGAAACTATAAACAGTAAATTTCATTTACTTTATAAACCACTCAGTTTTGAGTATTTTGTTACAATCAACAGAAACGGCCTAATATAGCAGTCTTTTCCCCACTGTGTGTTCTTGTTGCCTTCGTCAAAGATCAATTGGCTGTAAGTAACTGGGTTAATTTCTGAGTTCTCTATTCTGTTCTATTGGTCTTGTGTCTGTTTTTATGCCAGTACCATGCTGTTTTGATTACTATAGCTTTATAGTATAAATTGACGTCAGGTAGTATAATACCTCCAGATTTACTTTTTGTTTAATTTTAGATCTCTTCGGGTAGTTTGGACATTTTCACAATGTGGATTCTTCTAATAAAAGGGAATGGAATGTCGTTCCATGTTTTTGTGTCCTCTTTAATTTCCTTCAACAGTGATTTGTAGTTCTCATTGTAGAGATCTTTCTTTTCTTTTTTATCTTAGCTTTTTTATTATTATTTTAATTTATCAATATACAATATAGTTGATTTTAATGTCCCTTTAGCAATTCCTCCCTTTCCTCCCTCCCTTTCCCCTTTCCCCCATCAACATCCTATCTGTTTACTTGTCTTAACAAGATCAAGGAATTTTTGTGATTGCTGTGTCTTCTTCTTTCCTCCCTTGTTCATTTGTATATTTACTTATTTATTGTTATTATCTCCAACAAATAAGTGATAACATGCAGTATATCTCTTTATGTGCCTAGCTTATTTCACTTAGTATAATTATCTCTTAATATATCCAGGTTGCTTTGAATGGGAGTATTTCATTTTTTTAGCAGCAGAGCAGTATTCCATTGTGTAGATGTACCAGAGTTTCCTTATCAACTCATCTGATGATGGGCATTTAGGCTGGTTCCAGCTCTTGGCTATTGTAAATAGTGCAGAAATAAACATGGGAGTACAGGTATCCCTTCAACATGATGATTTCCATTCTTCTGGGTACATACCCAACAGTGGAATAGCTGGGTCATATGGTAGATCTGTCTGTGATTGTTTGAAGAACCTCCATACCATTTTCCACAGAGGCTGCACCATTTTGCAGCCCCACCAACAATGTAGGAGGGTTCCTATTTCTCTGCATCCTCACCAGCATTTGTCATTCTCAGTCTTTTAGATATTAGCCATCCTAACTGGAGAGAGATGGTATCACAATGTGGTTTTGATTTGCATTTCCTGAATGCTGAGGTTTGTTGAGAAATTTTTCATGTTTCTGTTGGCCATTCACATATCTTCCTTCGAGAAATGCCTATTCAGCTCCTTTGCCCATATTTTTTAATTGGGCTATTTGTTTTTTGCTGTTAAGCTGATTGAGTTCCTTGTATATTCTGTTTATTAATCCTTCATCAGATGAATATTTTGCAAATATTTTCTCCCACTCTGTTCGTTGCCTTTTCACTCTGTTGTTTCTTTTGCTCTGCAGAAACGGTTTAGTTTGATATAACCCCATTTTTTTTAATTTTTCTTTTGGTTGCTTGTGCTTTGGGGGTCATATTCATAAAGTCCATAACCAATCCTACTTCCTGGAGTGTTTCCCCTATGTTTTCTTTAAGGAGTTTTATTGTTTCAGGATGTATATTTAATTCTTTAATCCACTTTGAGTTGATTTTGGTATATGATGAGGGGTACACGTCTGGTTTCATTCTACTACATAGAGATCTTTCATTTCCCTAGTTAAATTTATTCCAGGAACTTTTGGGGGTGGGGGCAGGGAGGTATTTTAAATGGACTTGCTTTCTTCATTTCTTCTTGTGCTACTTCATTATCAGAGTATAAAAATGCTACTGAATTTTGCATTTTGATTTTGTACCTTGCAACTTTAATTAAATTGTTTATCAGCTCTAAGAGAATTTTTTGTAGAGTCTTTAGGTTTTCTATATATAAGATCATGTTATCTCTAAACAAGGACAGTTTGAGTTTGTCTTTTCCAATCTGGATGCCCTTTCTTTCTTTCTCTTTCCTGATTGCTGTGGGTAGTACATCCAATACTATGTTATTAGTTTTGTTTGTTTCCAATACTATCTTAAATAGGAGTGGTAAGAGTGGTCATTCTTGTCTTGTCCCTGTTCTTAGGGGAAAAGCTGAAAGCTTTTCCTCATTCAGGATGATATTGGTCGTGGGTTTGTCATATATTGCTTTTATTGTGTTGAGGTGTTTTCCTTCTATACTTTATTTGCAGAGTGTTTTTATCGTGAAGGTATGTTGAACTTTGTCAAATACTTTTTCTGCACCTATTAAAATAACCATATGGTCTGTATCCTTGATTTTGTTGATGCGATGTATCGCATTAATCAACTTGCATATGTTAAACCATCTTTGCATCTCTGGGATAAATCCTAGTTGACCATGGTGTATACTTTTTTGTGTGTTTCTGTATTCTGTTTGCTAATATTCTGTTTAGGATTTTTGTGTCCCTGCTAGTCAGAGACATTGCCATGTAGGTTTCTTTTCTTTTTCTTTTTCTTTTCTTTTTTTTTTTTTTTTTTTTTTTTTTTTTTTTTTTTTTTTTTTTTTGCTATATCTTTGTCAGATTTTTATGTCAGGGTGATGCTGGACTCACAGAAGTAGTTTGGGAGAATGGCCTCTGTTACTATTTTTGGGAATATTTTGAAAAAAAAATCACATGAATTCCTCTTTAAAGGTTTGGGAGAGTTCAGCAGTAAAGCTATCCATTCCTGGGCTTTTCTTTGTTGGGAGACTGCTGATTACTGCTTTAATCTCATCACATTTTATTGGTATGTTCCAGTTTTCTAAGTCTTCTTGGTTCAGTCTTGGTAGTTTGAATGTGTTCAGATATATATTCCTTTCTTCCAGGCTTTTAAATTTGGTGGTGTATATTGGTGCTTATAGTAGTCTCTAATGTTTTTTTGTATTTCTGTGGTGTCAATTGTAATGTCTCTGTTTTCATTTCTGATTTTTGTTTCTTGGGTCTCTCTTCTCTCTCTCTCTCTCTCTCTCTCTCTCTCTCTCTCTCTCTCTCTCATTCACCAAGCTACTGTCCATTATGTTTATCTTCTAAAACAAACTTTGTTTAATGGATCTTTTGCACATTTTTTGGTGGTCTCCATTTTAGTTAGTTCTGCTCTGTTTTTATTTCTGATTGTTTATTTCTCATCTGTTTATTTCTATCTACTAATTTTGGGATTATATTGTTCATGTGTTTCTACTTCTTTGAGATGGAGCATTAGGTTGTTTATTTGAAATATTTCTATTCCTTTGATGTAAGCATTTGTAAAAATAAACTTCCTTCTTAGTACCGTTTTTGTAGTATCCCAGATGTTTTGGTATGATGTGTCTTTATCTTCATTAGTTTCAAGAAATATTTTGATTTCCTGCTTAATTTCTTCTTGTACTGATAGGTCATTTGGGAGCTTGTTGTTTAATTTCCATGCATTTGTATTGTTTCCAGAGTTTCACTTTTTATTGATTTCTAGTTTTAAACCAATGTGGACTGAAAGGATATTTGAAATGATTTCATTTTTAAAAAATTTGTTGAGACTAAACTCAAGGACAAAGAGAGAATCTTGAAAGCTGCAAGAGAGAAGCGTCAAATCACCTATAAGGGGGCTCCAATCAGGTTAACGTCAGACTTCTCAACACAAACCCTAAAGGCTAGAAGGGAATGGGATGATATATTCAAAATACTAAAAGACAAAGATTGCCAGCCAAGAATACTCTACCCTGCAAGGCTGTCCTTCCGAAATGAAGGGCAAATAGTATATTTCTCAGACAAACAAAAACTGTGGGAGTTCATCACCACTCGACCACCCTTACAAGTAATTCTCAAGGGAGTACTGGGATTGGATCCTGGAAGATAATTACCACTCCCATAACAATCCAAGTAAAATAAAAGCTCACTACTATAAGAAAAATGACTATCATGAAAAGAAAACAAACGATCATAATCACCAGAGGCAACCTCAGGAACCAACAACCATGGAAAACAAACAGCAAAACAGAAAGCAAGGAACAAATATCACTCAAGAAAATCATAAAAATAATTAAATGCTAGGAATAAAGCAACACCTCTCAATAACAACCCTTAATGTCAAGACTTGTTTTGTTACACATGGTTCATCCTGGAGATTCTTCCATCTGCTGGTGAGAATATATATACTGCAGTTGTTGGAAGAAATGTTCTGCAGATATCTGCCAGGTCCAATTGGTCTAATGTCTAGTTTAAATCATGTGTTTCTTTGTTGATTTGTTGCCCTATGTCCCTCCAGCATTGAGAGAAGATTGTTCGTGTCCCCAACTATAATTGTATTGGGGTCTATCTCTTTCTTTAGGTCTAGCAGTGTTTGCTTTATAAACTTGGGTGCTCCACTGTTGGATTCATGTTTATTTATTATTGCTATGACTTCTTGCTGGATAGATATCTTTATCATTATTGAATGGCCTTCTTTGTCTCTTTTTATGTTTTTTAAAATCTATTTTATCTGGGCCGGCCCGGTGGCGCACTGCTACAGTGCGCCGCTTGGGAGCATGGCGGCGCTCCCGCCAAGGGTTCGGATCCCACAAACAGACCAGTTCCCACTCACAGGCTGAGTGAGGTGCGGGCGCGACGCTGAGGGTTGCAATCCCGTTGCCGGTCCCGGTCCGGTACGGGTGCGACACTGAGGGTTGCAATCCATTGCCGGACACGAAAAAGGATAAAAAGGAAAAAAAAATCTATTTTATCTTATATGAGTAGCTACTCCTGCTCATTTTAGGTTTTCATTTGTGTGGTAAATCTTTTATATCTCTTCACTATTAGTCTGTGTATTAGTATGTCTTTACAGGTGAGGTAAGTATCTTATAGACTGCTATAGTTGGGTATTGCTTTATAACCCAGTCAGTCTGTGTCTTTTGTTTGGGGAGTTTAATCCATTTACATTTAAGGTTATCATTGAAAGTTATTGTCTTATTCCTGGAATTTTATGAATTTTTGTTTGGATGTTTTAAAAATATTTTATTGATGGCAGACAGGGGCAAGATGGCAGACTAGAGGTTCCCAGCATGCAGTTCTCCCAAAGAAGAGTTCCAGAATAGAGAGTGGACAAAAAAATTGCAGCAGGAGAAATTCTCCTTTGAGAAATTAAGAGTCTACTCATCTGGAGCACTTCTTAGTGGTAACCCCCAATTACTCCTGCCTGAGCTCACCCTTTCCACTGCGGAGGTTGCCAGTGCCATTGTCTGGTGCCCGGGCAGGTATCCATCTTCGTCCATGGGAATTCCTCTTGCTCCCTACAGTAGCCACTTGTGCTCACTGCTGAGTGGCTTGCACCATCTAGAAGCCACAGCTCCAACCACTGGAACTGAGGGCCAGGCAAATCCAGCCACAGCCACTGCACAGCCCCTAACTACCAACAGTGGTGGGCCACCACAGTTTCTGGTGGGCCACCAGGGCTTCCCAACCCTGTGTGGCTTCCTTAGCAGGAGGCTGGAGGCAGTGGGTAGCAAACAATGCAGCCTCTCCCCTTTAGGCTTTTACTACTTGGAAATCAGAGCAGCTTGGCATCAACTGTGATTGCCCTGCTCCTTGTGGATCCCACCAAGAAGGACTACAACAGCTTTGCAGCACACCCTAAAAGCCCCTTGATAATAGCTCCAACAGGGAGTAACTTGAGCTCCTTCATGCAGTCATTGTGAGTCCCACCCTCCTCACTTCTCCTGTGAGTAACTTGAGCTCCTCCATGCTGACACTGTGAGTTTTTCCCTCCTCCCTTCTGCCAGGAGTGACTTGAGCTCTTTCACACAGGTGCCAGAAGCCCCACATTCCACACTCTGGCAAGGAGAGGACTCAGCACCCAGGCAGGCAACAGCAGTGGGAGCTTCACCACTTACAGTTTTCACTGGAAGAGGCCCTCACCTTACACCGTCTCTGGGAGCCCCACCCCTTGGGATTCCTGCCAGGAGTGTCTTAAGCTCCTCCAAACTGACCCTGTGAGACCCACCCTCCACATTTCTGCTGGGAGCAACCTGAGCTCTTTCATGCTGTCCCTGTGATTCTCAAGGTCCGTGCTTCTGCTGGGAGTGATTTGAGCTCTTTCTTACCAGCCCCAGAAGCCCCACATCCCATGGCTCTAGCAGGGAGAGGCCTCAGCACAACGGAAATAGCACTGGGAATTCTGCTTCTCATGGTTCTCACCTGGAGGGGCCTCAGCAGTCTGGCACCAAGCCCAAGAGCCCCGCTGCTTACTGTTCTCTCTGGGAGTGATTTGAGAAACTCTTTACCAGCTCCAGGAACCCCACCTTCATGACTCCCACCAGGAGCGACTTGAGCTCCTCCAAGCTGACCCTGTGAGCCTCACCCTCTGTGCTTCTGGTGGGAGTGACTTCAGCTCATTCACACTGGCCCCAGAAGCCCCATATCCTTTGGCTCTTGCAGGGAGGGGACTCAGCACTGTGGCAACAGCACATGGAGCTCTGCCCCTTGCTGTCTTTTCAGGGAGAGGCACTAGCAGTTAGGCAGTGGGCCAAGCGCACCATCACCCACTGCTCTCACTGGGACAGACTTGAGAGATTCCACGTGAATTCCAGGAGCCCCTCCCCCTGCAGCTCTTGCCAGTAGAGTCTTGAGCACCTCTAGGCCACCCCCAGGACCCCACCCCCCACAGCTCTTGCAGGGAGAGGCCTCAGCACTCTGGCGTCCCATTCTAAAAAAACTTTCATTGGGAGGGCCCCTAGCAGTCTGGCTCCTGCCCCAGAAGCCCTTCTTCTAGTGGTTCTTATTGGGAGTAACTTGATCACCTCTATACTAGCCCTGGGAGTGACTTGAGCACCTCTACACCAGCCCTGGGAGTCCTGATTCCTATGGCTCGAGCAGGAAGAAGCATCAGCAGCCTGTCACAAGCCATGAGAGCTTCACTCCTCACAGAATTCACAAAGAGGGGCCTAAATGGTCCTACACCAGCTTTTGGAATCCCTCCCCTTGCAGCTTTCCCAGTGAGAGACCTCAGAGGCTCAGCACCAGCCCCAAGAATCTCACCTCTTGCAACTCCCACTCCAGGAAGTGTGAATCGCCGGACAGCAGACCCAGAAGTCTCCTCCCAACTGAAGTATATGTGGAATCAAAACAAAACCATCCTACCCAACAGGCAATATAAGACAAACCTTCAGGAGAGATTCTTTCCCTCCAAAAAAAACTCAAGTAAATGAAAAAGAAACTGCTTCACCAGATGACCAAACATCAATGTAGAGATACCAGAAATATGAAAAAAACAAGAAATTAGGACACCCCCAAAGGAATGTAATAACACTCAAACACAATATCCCAATCTACAAGAAGCCCTTGAATTGTATGAAAAAGAATTCTGAGCAACAATCATAAGGAAACTCATGAGATACAAGAAGAGACACATAGGTAACACAATGAAATGAGAAAAATAATCCAAGACATGAAGAAGGAAATCTGCAAAGAAATTAATGCCATAAAAAAGGATGTATCAGAACCTCTAAGTCAGAATTTTAGGCATTGTATGGAAGCATTGTACAGGACAGAATGAAAACATAAAGCAGACAGACCTGGCCTAATCTGGAAGGCTCAGAGAAAACTTTTGTGAGGAAGTGAGTTGGGAACTGAGACATGAAGGGTGAGTAAGAGTTAATAGGCAATATTGATAGAAAAGACTAATTCAATGAAATAAAAAAAAAAAAAAAAACATTTGCAAGCTCTAGCAACAGACTAGAGCAAGAAAAAGAAATAATTTCTGACCTTGAAGCCACTGTTTTTGAAATAACCCAAGCAGACAAAAAGAAGAAAAAAGAATTTTTAAAAATGAGGAAAATCTCCAAGAACAATCAGACAGCTTCAATCATACCAATATCTGAATTATGGGTGTTCCAGAAGGGGAAGAATAAGAAAAAAGCCATTGAGAACCTATTCAACAAGATATAGCAGAAATTTTCCCTGGTATTTGTAAAGAAATGGATTTCCAGATACAAGAAGCACAAAGATCCCTGAACAAGTTCAATCCAAAAAGATCCTCTCCAAGACACACTGTAGTTAAACTAGCAAAAGTTACAGGCAAATAGAGAATCCTAAAAAGAGCAAGAGAAAAACATCAAGTCACCTATAAGGGAGTCCCCATCAGACTAATAGCAGACTTCTTGGCAGAAATACAACGGGCCCGAAGAGAATGGGATGGTGTATTTAAAGTGCTAAAAGAGAAAAACTACCCACCAATAATACTATACCCAGCAAGGCTATCCTTCAGATATCAAAGAGATATAATATATTTCCAAGATAAACAAAAAGTTTGGGAATTCTGTGCCACATGACCTGCCCTACAAGAACCCTCAAGGGAGTCCTACACCAGGAACACCCTGAAAAATAATCCCCACTCTGAACACACTAGGAAGAATAAATTCCACTGATAAAAGACTTAGGCAAATGAAAAAAAGGAAAAAAAGAAAAAAAAAAAAGAACTATGCCATCCACTTCAGAAACCCAACAAACTGGGAAGTCAAAGAACAGCAGAGAAAGAAAGGAACAAAAGACACAAAACAACCAAACAAAAGCAATTAAATGACAGGAATCAGACAATATCTTTCAATAGCAATGCTAAATGTTATCAGATTGAACTCCCCACTCAAAAGACATCAGATGGATGGATTAAAAAACTAGACCCAACTATATGCTGCCTACAAGAAACCCACCTCACCTGTAAAGACTCTCACAGACTAAAGTGAAAGGATGGAAAAAGATATACCACACAAATAGGAAACAAAAACAAGCAGGAGTAGCTATTCTTACATCAGATTAAAAAGACTTTAAACCAGAAACTATAAAAAGAGACAAATAAGGCCATTATATAATGAAAAAAGGATCTATCCACCAAGAAGACATATCATAAATATATAGGTTCTCAACTTTGGTGGACCCAGATTAATAAAGCACACATTACTACACCTAGAGAGAGAGAGAGACCTCAGTGCTATAATAGGTGGGGACTTGAACATCACTCTCTGAACATTGGGCAGACCATCTAGGCAAAAAGCAATAGGGAAACATAGGATTTAAACTCCACCCTAGACCAATTGGACTTGGTGGATATATATATAGAACATTTCACCCAACAACCAGAGAATATACATTCTTCTCATCAGCACATGGAACATTCTCCAAGACAGATCACATATTAGGTCACAAATCAAGTATCAACAAATTTTGAAAAATTGAAATCATTCAATGCATCTTCTCAGACAACAATTGATTAAAACTAGAAATTAATTACAAAAGAAACTGGACATGATACAAATACTAGGAAATTAAACACCATGCTTCTAAAAGACATATGGGTTAAAAAAGAAATCAAACACAAAATCAAAGAATTTCTCAAATCAAATGATAAAAGAACACATCATACCAAAACCTATGTGATACTGCAAAAGCAGTACTAAGAGGAAAGTTTATTGCAACAAATGCTTACATCAAGAGAATAGAAGGATTTCAAATAAACAGCCTAAATTTATACCTCAAGGAACTAGAGAAAAAAGAAAAATCCAATCCAAAGTTAGTAGGCAGAAAGAAATAATTCAAATCAGAGCAAAACTAAATGAAATAGAGACCAAAAATATGATTAAAAAGATCAATGAAACAAAAACTTGGTTTTTTGAGAAGATCAACAAAATAGACAAACCACTAGCCAGACTTACTAGAAAAAGAAGAGAGAAACCCAAAATAACAAAAATCAGAAATGGAAAAGGGTATATCACAACCAATACTGCAGAAATATGAAGAATCATTAGAGATTACTGTGAACAACTATATACCAACAAATTTGAAAATCTCAGGAAATGGGAAAATTTCTTGATGCATACAAACTACCAATATTGAAACAAGACATAGAAAAACTGAAAAGACCAATAACAAGCAAAAAGATTGAAGCAGTAATCAGTAATTCTCCAAAAAAGAAAAGCCCAGGAATGGATAGCTTCAATGCTGAATTCTACCAAATCTGTAAAGAAGAATTAATACCAGTTCTTTCAAAACTATTCCAAAAAAATTGGAACAGAAACAATTCTCGCAAATTCATTCTATGAAGCCAGCATCACCCTGATACCAAGGCAAGAAAGGGATATAACAAGAAAAAAAAAAAAAAACACAGGCTGATATCCTTGATGAATTTAGATGCTGAACTCCTCAACAAAATACTAGCAAACAATGCAGCAACATATCATCACAAAAATGCAAGGATGGTTCAACATATGCAAGTCAATAAATGTGATACACCACATCAAAAAAGAGAAGAACAAAAACCATATGATCATCTCAATAGATACAGAAAAAGCATCTGACAAAATTCAACAGTGCTTCATGATACAGACTCTCAACAAATTAGGTATAGAGGGAAGGTATCTCAAAATAATAAAAGGTATGTACAAGAAACTCACTGCCAATATCATCCTGAATGGGGAAAAGCTGAAAGCTTGCACCTTAAAATCAGGAACAAGACAAGAATGCCTCTTCTCCCCACTCCTTTTTTTTTTTTTTTTCTGACCCTTTTGAGACCGGTTGCACCGCGCTCTGCCAGTGAGTGCACCAGCCATCCCTATATAGGATCCGAACTCACGGCGGGAGCGCTGCTGTGCTCCAAGCGCCTCACTCTCCCAAGTGCACCATGGGCTCGGCCCTCCCCACTCCTTTTTAATATAGCATTGGAAGTACTTGCTGGAGCAATTAAACAAGAGAAAGAAATAAAGGTCATCCAAGTAGGTAAAGAAGTACTCAAATTGTCACTATTTGCAGATGACATGATTCTATATATAGAAAACCCAAAAAATTCTTAGAGCTGATAAATGAATTCAGTAATGTTGCAGGATACAAAATCAATATACAAAAATTGGTAGCATTTTTATACTCCATCAACAAGCTAGAAGAAAAAGATCAAGAAAGCAAGTGCACTTGGAATAGTCTCCAAAAAAATAAAATACCTAGGAATAAAACTAACCAAACAGGTGAAAGATCTCTACACTGAGAACTACAAATCACTTCTGAAAGAAATTAAAGAATAGACTAAGAGATGGAAAGACATCCCTTGTTGGTGGACTGGAAGAATCAATGTAGTAAAAATGTCCATACTACCTGAACACAACTACAGATTCAATGCAATCCCCATCAAAATTACAATAACATTCTTCACAGAAATAGAAAAGGAGATCCTAGTATTCATACAGCACAACAAATGATCTCACACAGCCAAAGCAATCCTGAGCAAAAAAAGTAAAGCTGGAGGCATTACACTTCCTGACTTCATACTATATTACAAATCTGTAGTAACAAAAACAGTGTGGTACTGGCATAAAAACAGACACATGGACTGATGGAACAGAATAGAGAACTCAGACATTATCTGACATATTTACAGCCAACTGATCTTTGACAAATGCACCAAGAACATACATTGGGGAAAAGACTGCTTCTTCAATAAATGGTGCTGGGAAAACTGCATATCCATTTGTAGAATAATGAAGCTTGATCTGTACCTTTCACCATATACCAAAATCAACTCAAAATGGATTACAGTGTAAATATAAGGCCTGAAACTTTAAAACTCCTAGAAGAAAACATAGGGGAAGTGCTCTAGGATTTCGGATTGGACAATGACTTTATGAATAACACACCAAAAGCACAGGCAACAAAAGAAAAAATAAACAAATAGTATTATATCAAACTAGAAAGCTTCTGCACAGCAAAGGAAGCAGTCAATAGAGTGAAAAGACATCCTACAGAATGAAAGAAACTATTGATAACCTGCATCTGACAAGGGATTAATATTCAGAATATACAAAGAGCTCAGACAACTTTACAGCAAATAAACTAAATAATCCAATTAAAAAATGGGCAAAGGAGCTGAATAGACATTTCTCAAAGGAAGACATACAAATGGCCAACAGGTACATGAAAAAATGTTCAACATCACTAATCGTCAGAGAAATGCAAATCAAAACCAGTCTGAGATATCACCTCACCCCAATCAGACTGGCTATTATAAAAAAGACAGAGAATAACAAATGCTGGTGAGGATATGTAAAAAGAGGAACCCTGCTGCATTGTTGGTGGGATTATAAATTAGTATAGCCATGAAGGAGAACAGTATGGTGGTTCCTCAAACAACTACAGATAGAACTTCCATATGATCCAGCAATCTCACTATTGGGGATATATCCAGAGAATTGGAAAATATTAGGCCAAATTCATACCTACACATCCATGTTTACTGCAGCTCTATTTACAATAGCTAGGTGATGGAACCTACCTAAATGTCCATCAGTGGATAACTGGATAAGGAAATTGTGGTACATATACACAATGGAATACTACTCAGCCATAAAAAAAGAAATAAATTCTACCATTTGCAGCAACATGGATGAGACTGGAGAAAATTATCATAAGTGAAACAACTCAGGTACAAAAAGAAAAATACCATGTGTTCTCACTCATAACTCGGAGCTGAATCCATAAATAAACAAATGAGCAATAACGAGGGATACAGAGAAAGAGAGAAAAAACAATCACAGTAATACGCTGAACTTTTAGAAAACTAGAGGTGGAAAAGTGGAGGGGAGAGGGGAGAGGGAAGGGGGCTAATGAGGAGTTGGTCAATGGACACAAAAATGATTGCGTATTGTAATGATGAATAAGTTAACTATACTGATCTAACCACCATACATTCTACACAATTGTTGAAAATCAATGTTGTACCCCACATATATGTATAATGAAAAATTAAAAATTAAATTATTTTTTTAAAAAAGATCTTTTGTTCCTTTCTTCTCTTTTCAGTGTTTGTCTTCAGTGTTTGAATTTTTGTTGTACCAGTGGGTTTTGTTCTTTCTTGTGTGTTCATAATAGTGATTATCATTTTTGGGATTCCAGATTTCCAGATGCAAGACTCCCTTCATGATTTCTTGCAGGGCTAGTCAATTGGTGGTGAACTAATACGGGGGGGGGGGGTTGTTGTTGTTTTTTGTTTGTTTGTTTTTACTGGGTAGAACACTATTTCTCCCTTGTCTCTGAAGGATAGCCTTGCAGGTTATAGTGTTCAGGTTTTTGTGCATGTGTTTGTGTTTGGGGTGGTGGGTTTTGTTTGTTTGTTTGTTTGTTTGTTTGTATTTTTAATTTATCATCCCATTCCCTTCTGCCCTGTAGAGTTTCTGTTGAAAAGTCTGCTGTTAATCTGGTGGGCTCTCCATTATAAGTGTTTTGATGCTTGATGCTCTTCTTATGCTGTTTTTAAGATTCTCTCTTTGTCTTTGACGTTTGCCATTTTAATTATAATGAATAAAAGAGGACCTTTTGGGACTGAATCTGTTTGGGGTCTTTGAGCCTCCTGGATCTGAATGTCCATGTCTCTTTCTACACTTGGGAAGTTTTCTATTATTGTTTCATTAAATAAATTTACAAAACTTTTCCTTTCTCCTCTCCGTGTGGAAAACCCATGATTTGGATGTTTGTGCACTTAATGTTGTCTGCTGGCTCTCTTAGATCTCTTCTTTTTTTATTTTATTATTGCTTTGTCTCCCATGGATTTGTCACCCCTTTTCCCCTGGGTGATGGAGCTGCCAAAGATTACTCAAAGCCCATCTCTTCGGAGCAGTGAGAAGCTCTGAAAAGTGGTTAATTTCCTGGAACCCTCAAGATAGAGGCATTCCTTCCATTTGGGAAATTAACCACAAATTGGGGTTCTCTTCCCACATAGCTATTTCTTCTCTCTCTCTCTCTCTCTCTCTCTCTGGTTCCATTTGCATGAAATACCTTTTTCTATCCCTTCACTTTCAGTCTATATGTGTACTTAATGTTGAAGTGAGTCTATTGCAGGCAACATATAGTAGAAGGTTTTTTTTTTTTAATTCATTCAGCCATTCTATGTCTTTGATTAAATTAGTCTATTTGTTGAGCATGCACAGTGTGGCTCTACTGGCTTTTCAGCAGCAATATTTGCTGAGGTTCTCTGTGGAGCAGGTTCTTGTAGGGTCCTCAGCAGAGAAAGCTTCAGGGGATACATGGCAGCTGTGAGGTCTGTTGTGGCCCTCGTCTGAGAAGGCAGCTGTGGTCCTATGAAAAGCAGGCCTCTGCAGACAACAATGGTTCCCACCATAAGGCTAATACTAAGAGACCCAACCTTATTCTTTTTCCCCAACTGTCTCCATATTTTTCAGCTATGCCAGTCTCTTCAGAAGTCTGGATGGGGTGAAACTGAAGTGGGTCTTTCAGGCAGTGCTCTGAGAGGCTGGGAAAGCCGGTTATTCACCATGCTCTCCTTTTCCTAGTGAGGGTAACTCACAAGCCAGAGACGATGCAGGCAAAATAAAACTGTTTTTCTCTACCTTTTTGTGTGGTTATTCTTGGGGGTTTTCTTCCACTGTGTTGCTGGGGCTTCTTAAGTGGCTTCCGGAGCTCTCCTGAAGCTATTTTTGTTTGTGAATAACTATCCAATTGTTGTTCTTTGTGGTGGAAATAAAGGCTGGGATATTTTGCTTCACCATCTTGCTGACTTTACTCCCATCTGCTTTCATCTTCCTTTTTCACTTGCTCTTTTGCTAGAACACTGCATATGACTTCTCCATATTTGTAAAATCAGCGTATAATACTTGACTATATCTCATTCAAAACTTGTAAGAAGTTGTTCGTACAATTTTAAATTTAAAACTGTTAGTAGAACAAGGTGCTTTCAACTGTGATTCAAGAAATTTTTTATAATGCCAACTTGCTATTTGTCATCTATGTGATTTTTGACAAATCATGCAACCACTGGGACCTCAATTTTCTTATTTGCATAATAATGAGACTCATTTAAAACTTAATGATACTTCTGCTTATATATTATAGAAAATTATTTTCAGAATATAATGAATATATTACTATATTATCTGCATAATTTTTTAAAGTAAATACTCATATTTCATTAACTAGAAGAAATTATGTATATAAATCAAATTATTTTGAATCAAAATTGCTAAAAGAAAATTGTTCTCACTTTCTAATATTTCATAGATGTGGCCTGTTCAGTGTATTACATAGAATATCTCTTTAAACATTGTTTTCCTGTGAAGATAAAGATTTTGACATCTTTGATGACCTCATAGTCGTCACTGTATCCCCAATTCATGATGCTGTGTTTGCCAAATAAAAGAGATGTATTTTATAAATGTTTCCCATGAACCTTTATCCACACTGACCAAGTTTGTTCTGGTAAAAAACCATGGCACAAGAGAGAGGAAATACCATGCAGCAAACAAGTTAATCATGAATATCCTTTTCAAAAGTATAAAATATGAATGGTTTTCATTTAAGGAAAGGAAAATATACAGATAAACACTAGAAATGGTAGGTACTGAAAATATGCCATCCCCTAAATGTGTTTCAGCCCCTGAATTTTTAGTTTTCATGACTCCTTTTTTATCTTGTTGCTGTGGCCTCCAGTAGTGCCCGGATAACTTTAATAAGTATAGCAACTACCTAATTTTGGAAATAATAGTTTATTTGTCAGATTATTTTTAGATTAGCTGTCCATGAAATGATCTTACTGGATTATTATTAAGAAATGTGTAAAATGAATAGAAAGGAGTCTTGGAATAATCTTCAGGAAATTACATGAGAAACTGCATTTAGAACAGCTGTGTCAGTAACTCACTACATCCTTTCATATTTATTCTGAGCATAAAATAGTATAGTGTGTGTATTATGGATTAAATTGTGTTCCCTTAAAACTCATATGTTGAAACCTTAACCCTCAATGTGACTGTATTTAGACATATGGCTTTTAGGAGGTAATTAGGACTGAATGAAGTCACAAGGGTGGGGTCCTAATATGGTAAAATTTGTGGCCTTATAAGAGGAAGAGGGTGAGAGAAATCTCTTTCTCTCTCCACACAAATGCATTGAGGAAATGCCACATGAGAACACAGTTCTCAGACACTGGCAATCCAGGAAGAGGGCCCTCAGCAGAATATGACCATGATGGCATCCTGATCTCAGACTTCAAAACTCCAAAATTATGAGACAATAAATTTCTGTTTTAAATAACCCAATCTATGGTATTTTTTAATGGCAGCCTGAACTACAACTGTGTGTATGAGTGTATGTGTGTTAATGACTAAAAGAGGGAGCGTGAATACTTAGAGCAGAAAAACAAGGCAATACTTCATGTGGCTGCTGACCCACAAACTGAGAATGCATGGACCTAAAATATAAATTACTAGCATATTTCACCTAAAAAGCAAGGTCTAGATCTATGTTAACACTGAAGATAGGCCACAGTTTAAAAAAATAATAATAACAACCAGCATCAATATACATGCAAAAAGGAATTGTCAAATACAAAGATTTATGAACAATCTCCAAATATTTGAATAAAACAAGCATTGTAAAAAATAGAGGCCTCATACTGCACTAGTCAAAAATCAAACATCTGAGGAAATGATACATTAATAAGAGCCACTTTTAAAATAAGTATACTGAATATCTTCAGTACAATTTGGATTTCACATTCATAAAAATTAGTATTTTGAAAATAAAGCAAATATGCAAAATTAAAAGCATATTAGATAGGCTTAATAGAAAGACACAGCTAAAATGTGAATTATTTTCTTGACAAATAAGTTTTAAAAGCTTTCATAGTACACTAAACAAGAGGGCCATAAGATGGAATATGTGAGAAAAGTTAAGAGATATGTAGGATAAATACAAATGTTCCAACTGTCATTTGAAAAGTGCTTCAGAAAGAAAGGAGAGATCAGCAGAGCAACAATTTTTAAAACATATAGTAGAAGAAAATATACCTGAAGTGAAGTCTTTAAAATGAAGGGAATCACCTGGTGGTGAGCAACATAAAAGAAAAAAGAAGCATTCTAAGAAGTAAGCAATTTCGAACAAACCAGGGTAATGAAAACATCTTTAAGCTTCTAAACATAGAGAATTTTTTTTAAAAAAGATTAATGATGAAAGGAAATGAATTAGATGGACACCACAAAATTAATTTACATCTTTGTGTAGTTCCCCAAGCTCAGTCTACCTGAATCTTTCAAACAATTAAAACCTATTTGAATATTAGCAATGAGTGAACTACTTATGAAATCTTTGAGTGTATAATTAAAGAAGTATTCAGAGAAAAATAACTAAGCCAGTATCTAAAGAGGTTAGGAAATAAATAAATAAACCCAAAATGATCAGAAAAAATAAAAGTATAGAAAATATCAAAAATGTAGAATTGATCAGTGGAAAGAAAATATATTTCTTTGAAAAGACCAATAAATAGACTAACTGCTGACAAATTTGATTAAAACAAAAAGTAAACTAATGCAAGATAAGCAATCTGAAAAGAAGACACCACACAAGTTATGTAGAGGAAAACAAAAATAATGTTCTGTACAACTGCCAAAAAGTTCAGAATCTAGACAAAAGTTAAGATTTTGTGGAAAATGTAAAGTATTACAATGGTTCAAAAAGAGGTAGTACATCTGAACATACTGATAATTATAAAGTAAATTGAAAGAAAAATTTTAAATCTATTTCAAAAAAAGTGAGCAGTGCTGGATCCAAAGCCAATATACAAAAAAGATCAATTTTATTTCTCTATACTCTCAACAAGCAAAGATAAATCAAAATTTTAAAAATATTATTTGCAATAGCATCAAAAATCTTCAAATTTCCAAGAATAAATCTAACAAAAAGTATGAAGGACATCTATATTGAAAACTATAAGACACTAGTGAGAGGAAATAAAAAGACGTAAAGAAATAGAGGGATATACCTTGCTTGTGTATTATAACACTTACTATTGTAAATATGCCAGTTCTCTTTAAGTTGATCTAAATACTCAGTGCAACCCAACCAAAATTCCAGGGTTATTTTCAGTGGTGATTAAGAAGGACAAAAATGGCCAAAACAAATATGAAGAGCAAAGCTGGACAATATAAACTAGCAGTTATTAGGAAAGCCATGGTCATTAAGACTGTTTGCTGTAAGTGTAAGGTCACCAAGCAAGGAAATACTAGCTGGGCAAAGGATGAAAAAAACACACATTTTATTAGCCAGGCTGAGCCAAAAAATGTTGTCAGCGTGAAGAGGAAGTTGAGTGTCCTCTTTTACAGGGTTAAGATTAGCATATGGCCTAACCAAGGAAAATGGTTACAATGTTCCATTCTGGGTACAGCCTGCTCATGGGAACAGAGATTTAGGGAAACAGAAACTTAGAAAAATGACAATGAAGGGCAGGGACTTTCTAAAATTCAGGGTCTCAGTTCCAGGGACTTAACATTCCTCTTTGTTTTATGTTTGGGAAGGGGAAAATGATTCTCCTGTCTTCTTGTAACTACTACCTGCTGTACAGATGCATCGTGATTATGGGGTGGGGGTAGGAGGAAGTGAGTAGGGTCCCAGTAGGTTTTTGAGGTATTGATAGTCCCATTGCAGAAGAAGTGTCTCATATACCATGTGGTTGGTGAATGCCAGTAGCCAGTCCTGGGCTGTAAAGGGTTAGAAATCTTGATTCTCATTTGATTTTTAGAGCAGAGTTTTTAGGTAATGCATGTATGGGGTAAAAACCCTCGATTAAGAAACAAAAGTCTACAGCCAGCAGGCAAAAGCCTATCTAATCAATTCTAATCAAGTTTATGTTGAGTCTCAGTAGATTTTTAGATAGGGTTTTTAGGTAATGCACGCATGAGACAGAAGTCTCTGGCCAGGGGACAAAAGTCCACAGATACCATGGGAAAAGCCTATCTAATCAATTCTAATCACTGTTTAGGGATGATATTGTGTACTTTGACTATTTAACGTACAGATTGTTGTTAAAATATGTTGAAGGAATTGCTGTAGGGAAAAAATGTGAAAAAAAAATGTTTGCTAAGGGCAAGCTGTTTGTTGGTGGAAACTTTAGAGTTTTTTAAACTTTTGCTTAAATCATGTGGGGAGAGGTTATATTTTGGGTTAAATAACGATTGCAGTCTTATCAATTTAGCTTTTCACAAATCATACTTTGGAATTTCACCTTGTTAATTTAAATGATGTTACTAGTTTCCATTGTTTAAGCTATACTTAGCCATAGATAACTTTTGTCACATTGCCCATGTCTTTGTGTCCTTTTGAAATGACTGAATCAACTGATTTTTCCTATGAAACTTTCTTGTCTTTACAATAAAAAACAGAAGCTAACTTTGAATTGGACTGTACCCATTTTTCTCCTTCTAACAGAAGTCCCTTTGGGCTTCTCATTGCATTCATGTTGCTTTGAGTAATCTTTTTTTCATCTCCGTTACACAATGAGAAGTGTAACACTGGACAAAGTTTGAAAGAAGCTTAAGTAAACATGGACCAAAAGCTAAAATTACAAAAAGGGCAGGTAAGGGGGTAATAAATAGAAGAATCCATTGTGAAAACAAAGAAGAAAAGGGAGATGTACCTGTTCTGTCCAGGAGGTGTGTAGCCCTATCCCTCAGTCATGCCACTCCATCCTGAACCAAACCAGACTTACTGGCATGGAAGCAGTATTCCTCCTGGAGGAGAGCACAAGTTCCTCCCTCTCCCCACTCCCCCGTGCTGCTGTGAGGAAGTCCAGTGCTCTGTAGTTTTGTAGGACTACTGCTGCCAGGGAGTTGACATGATCTTGAAGATTATCTAGTTGATCCAAAATTTCTCTTAGGCTTTGGCTAGCTTCTGCTCATGAGTCATTGTCTGGATGGTCATGTAGAGGAGCCAGGAGAATTGTTATAGAAGTATATCCTGTGGATAACAGAAGGAAAATTATTACAAAGGGAATTAGGATGTGGAGCAAAATGAGTAATAGTCATGAGCCCTTAGACCATTCAATTGGTGGAGTTTTTAGGTTTGTAGCCTTTTCAAGAATATTTTGGATATTTTCTTAGATTCTGTCAGACTAGTTAATGTGGAAACAACAGCTTTCTATAAGTCATAAACATGTGCTGCCTTCTACAGCAGTAATTAGGTCTAAGACCCTCCTATTCTGTAGGACCACCTCTGCCAGTGAGTCTAGCTGATATTGTAGGATTTTTAAGGTTTCTCCAGTTGTTTGTAATATCTCAGCTATATGTTGGGACAGTCTGTGTTGTATCCCAATTGATACTCCACCCATGATGGCCACAGACGTTCCTGCTAGTCATGTTTGGAAAAGGCCTAAGGGTACTAAGAGAGAAGCTCTTTTATGGAGTTTGCTTCAAGCCCTCATGGGAAAGGGGAAGCTTGTATTATCCCAAGCCATGGTGATGTCAAGAGTGATATAGCCCAGTGAACACGTACGCACCCAATTGAGAGGTAAGTAAAGGTTTTCCTGATGCCTGCAATTCCAGAAAACTCCCAGTGTTGGTGGCAAGTAGACACCAATATTTGTTGAGATGAAATATTGAGGATTTGTTTCCTGGAAGGCATGGGGATCTTGTAGTGCCATTCTTTCTTTGTGTCTGTTTGTTGAATAAGGAGTCCCACCTCTGTTAAATTTAGTGTCTAGGATATGAAAACCTTGGGCTGCAGAGGAAACCACCAGAAGAGATTTAATAGCAGGCTGGGGACTTAAAAGGGGTCCTTTAAGAATCACAGTATCTAAGGATGAATAATCTTTTACTTCCAGCCATTGGGTTATTTGACTTCACAAGAAGTCCCTGAAGTCCTCTTGTAGGTAGCAGTGCCAAAGAAAAGATAGAAGTGTGCTCTAGGAGGCTATGACTCTGGGTGTGTTTGTAAGGAGATATAGAATTAGATCATAGAAATCTCCTGGAGCTGATATAGGCATCAGCCAGGAGCAGTTCATGACCGGGCATACGCTGGCTGGAGTAGTTAGGTTTCTGTGGTTCTGGATTTTGACTCTGCCATGGGTTCTTTAGATATCCTTGTCAGCCTTTTTTTTTAACCCTGGGTTCAGTCTTGCCAGTGGTCACAGTGGGGGCCCCTGATCCCAGACAGTGTGTAGAAGGGGCCAGTGGTGGCTCCAAGGGGTTAATATCCTTGTGCCATCACCATCTTGATGTGGAATTGTTGTAGCCTGGAAGATACAAGCTTTACTAACAAATTAAAAGACAGAGCTAGAATCTAATAACAAGTATACTAATTGTTTCCTCCTGAAACATAATTTTTTCTCTCCAAATTTTCCAATTTTACCAAAGATATTAAGACTAATTTATTTGCAAAATAAGTTTAGCTTTTGGCCAGATTATTTCCATAAAGTGCAGCAAGAATAGTAGTTTATCATACAAGCTTTTTTTGAGTTAGCTTTGCTGGGATTTTTGTAAGGAATCTCAGGTTAGACCTTTAAAAGCCTCTCAGGCCTTAGGAAGCCAAGCCAAGAATTTAACTTACTCTGATTACTTGTATGAGTTGGGTGAATTCCTCTCTTCAGGAGGTCCCAAAAATATCTAAGTTCTGGCCTGTCAGAAAGTTACATTCTTTATTTACCGGAAGGCCAGGAACCTTGTAATCATGTAGGCAAAGCATCAGGCCAGTCTTTCCAAGGGGCTTTGTATTGGCTCCATAAAGAGGTAAACCTCAGTTCCTTAAAGGAGTTTGCTCATATCTGAAAACATGACATTTTAGTCAAAGCCTTGGTAAACAACCAGTGTGTCCAATTGTGTCTTGTTACAAGAAGAACAGATTCTTATTGAACTTATGCAAATAATTATATTGCCATAAAATAACAATACTCGTGAATAGTTTTAAAATTCTGGAGGGATCAAGTAGAGAGAAAAGTAAATGCTTCAATTTTTGTTCATAAATGTATTATTTCAGCAAGCAGTTATACCTTAAAAGATTTTCTTAAATCTGGAAAACAAAGTATTGAAAGACCCAGCATTGTTTCAAAATAAAGAAATTGTAAAAACCCATAATTGTTTATAAGTTTGGTTTTATGTGATTAGCTTTTGTTCT
The DNA here is from genome assembly GCF_000696425.1 of Galeopterus variegatus. NCBI lineage: Eukaryota > Metazoa > Chordata > Mammalia > Dermoptera > Cynocephalidae > Galeopterus > Galeopterus variegatus. The sequence goes on along the minus strand of NW_007729388.1, from coordinate 82,531 downwards.
TTTGACCTTGGTTAGCAATTTCACAAACCCATCAGTGGATTTTTCTTTTTCCTTAGAATTTTGGAAATTTAGTCCAATGGTATGAACTCAAAATTTTCAGGAACCTGTAACTGTCAGTTTTTCCATGAAATTTTTTTGAAGACATAACACTGTAAAATTATAATTGTACCAAGATTATGAAAGATAGCATTTATATCAAGAGGTAAATTTCTAAGAAGCTTACACAATTTTGGAATATGTATTAATAACATCTCAGTATAACACAATGGAGGTCAAACATTATTTCTTGTTTTGACAGTGCTTCCCATATAGCCTAATTTATCAAATAAGCCAATTGGTTTTGATACATCTCTTTGATATATCCTTTCAGAAGCTCCAGGGCCCTTGGAACCTTTCAAAGTTACTTCAAGTCAAAAGTTTGAGTTTTCAGAATTTGGTTTTATAAAGTTTGTCAAATAACAAAGGCTTAAAACACCTAGTTAAATAAGATCACAAATCACTATAAAATAAAAGCAAAATGACAAAGGTTTTCAAAGGCAGAGAGCACAAGGAATTGTCTTGGTAAAACACAGAATAAGTTTCCTAGGTCAGTTATCTAAAAGATTAAAAAAACCTTACCATTTTTTATTAAGAACAGTTAAGTGCTTTCAGGAACTCTGGTTGTTCCAACATCAAAGAGCCAACTCTAACCATGCATCAGAGTGTTACTGACAGACCAGGCTCGGCTTGCCTTCTCGCATTAAACAAATGACCTGAAAGTCCAAAAGTTGGTGCAAAGATCGGAAGGTTTATTCAGATTATCGGTACTCAACTAAATGTCTAACCAAGCAAACAAACAAAGAGAAAAGAGTAGCAGTGGGGTCCAGTTTATCCTAGTCCCAATCAGCAGGGCCAACCTATTCTACTGACAGTAATTGATAAGAGCAATTCTCCCTACTGTTGGCATAAAGAAGAAAAGTATAGACTAGATTTAAATCAGAGAGACAAAGCAGAGCCAGGAGCCCTCCAGGGTGCACCTATACAGAACAGCAGAAGAGGGCTTGGAAAATCAGAAACAAAGCATAGCTGCAGGGAGCTCTCCAGGGTGCACCTACGTAGTAGTGGACCAACCAAACAGCAGAAGGGGGCTCAGAAAAACAGAGGAAGGTAAAGAGAATAAAGCATTGCCTTGTCAGAATTTAGGCCAGGGACTCCAGGAGAGATCTACCAGCAGCAGAGACATGGTAACAAAATAGTCCCAGTGGCCACTTGCCTCTTGCAGCTAGAGTCTTCTCTGGTGGCCAAAGCTTTCCAATTTTCACCAGTGATTAAATTAGGCTCTCGGATTCCAGTGAACAATGTACCCAGCAGTAAAGCAAGCAATGCTTTATTAAAAGAGGAGATAGACTTATGCATAAGGGGGGTAGCAACAGTAAAGCTAGCCCCCCGAGGGGAGCTGTTCAGAGTCTTTTATAGAGAAAGGAGTTAAGGGGTACAAGGCCAGCATCATGGAGTTGTTCCATTCTGTTCTTCCTGGTCGCATCATGGGTGCATGCTCAGTAGGTCCAAAATGGTAGTGGTGTTCATCATTGTCACCCCAGGAGGGTCATTGTAGCAGTAACCATGATGCTTTGTACACAGGTGGGAATTCCTAAAGGGGTCTTAAGGTTAATCTGTAGCTTTTACAACTATGGTAAAAACAAGCCTTTGGGAGGGGTTTTGCAAGTCAGTAAATATCTGTTTCCTCTCTTATCTCGGTCTATCAGGGCAGCCCATCGGGTAATCATTTGCCCTGAGAGTCTCATGACTGAGGAGTGGAAAAGTAACAAAGTGTCCTCTGCAGGAAAAATAGGCTCAGTTTGGTTCACAGGCCTAGCCTTACTCTGTTTCAAGAGTACTTTTGATATTAATGGTTAATTTTTAGAAAAACATATATAATTTGGTTTTAATTTTAGCCAATTTTAAAAATTCCTTTCATAAACTTACCCTTTACAAACTATTATCATGACTCAGACTTTGTTTTTTTGTCCTATACTCCTAACTCCTAGATAGCCAGTCACTTTACTGTAGGACAAAAATACACTGCATCAATTGCTTTCTCACACACAAAAAATTTTTTTTCCTGTATAGTCTTTCTAAACACAACTACATCCTGTATACATAGCTTTTTCATATCTCCTCTTCTCCTACATACTTGCTTATTTTTTATCAGTGTTAAATTGGCCTCATTTGACTAAGAATTGTATACAAATGATCTCTGTCTGTTTTTGGAGGGGTTCACAACTGTAACCTTAAAAGCATTTAGCAAAGTGAAATGTAATTCTGATTGATGAGTAAACCCAGGCAAAGATGTGTGCTGATAATTCTGAAAACATTTCTCATAGTAATATGATTTTAAACTTTTACCCCCCTTTTTTTCTTTAGCAGTCTTCTGCTTTAACTTTTGCAGAACTCTGTGCACAGATACATTTCATCCAGAGATAAAACCAATTGTAATTTTGCAGGTCAATTTCTGCTTCGCAGACTTGCCTAGAGAAACTCAGAAAACTTTTCGATCGCCAGATTTTAAATGACCAAAAGTTACAAACTTAGTTGCTCAAATCCAAGCATACAGACCTTTCCCAAGTATACAAAATGTTGGCTTTTTTATCGAGTTATTTTTCACACCCAAATGGTACTTTTTAAACAAACAGTGTAAAAGAGTGTTACAGAGAGAGAAGACGCTTGAAAAGGGATACAACAGAAAAGCGAGGAAGAATGTAAAGCACACAACGTTCAGCATAAGTAGGGAGTAAAGCATGTGGTGAAGGAACACAGAAAGGACATGGTTGCCTGTTATGCCTGCACTAGTTTGGCTGCTGTAGTTAACTCCTTTTAAGCTATTAAGCTATGTCTTAGCTACTGAGATCCACTGTAAACTAAAGTTGAAACTGTTCCAGACATTGCAGGAAATACTCCACATTCCACTTTTAGCTCAGAATGTTACACATACAATGTTGCTAAATGAGCCCAAATTACTTATATAATTTAGTTTGAAAAGAGTAACATATTTATTGTAGAAAGTTGAGAAAATAAAGATAAACAAAAAATTACTCATAGCTTATGACAAAGATTTCCACATTTAACATTTTGTTACATATCTTCCCAGTGTTCCCTTTTAACTTTTTTTTTTTTTTTTTCCTTTGCCTGTAAGACTGTGTGATGGGAGTATGTAGCCTAATTTGCTGTATATTCTTGTATATCCTAGTGGCCTGATGCAAAGTGGCATGGTTTATGATCCAGTGACAGAATGATCAGTTCTGCCATGGCCACATAGCATTATACCAAGACAGGGAGTGATACTGTATGATTAGCAAAGGGAGGGTCTAGAACAGAGAGTACAGAAAGCCTGAACATAGGGAATTTCTGACCATTTTCCATTTTGATGACAAAAATTGTCTAGATCCTGGGGAGTATTAAAATTGAAAGTGCCATATTTAGGCCCCTGAGAGTCGCTGTCTAATTTGTACTGTGGACAAACAGAATTGCAGAAGATAAGTTCTTTTGGCCATATGTCTGCCTTGAGACCCAAGGGGTCAAGACTTTAAGTAGGCACCCCAAAGGGGTGGTGTTTGGGGGTGGTTGACTGATTACTCCCCATTAAACGAGCTTTGAAAAGGTGAGGGCAAGAGAACCCAGGAGAGGGGCAGGGAGAGAGAGCATCCTGCGTCTCACTGTCAATCTCCATAGAAAAATATAGGATGTTGTCCCAAGAGGGCATTCCCAATCACGGAAGGCTCGGGGCTGCAGCTGAGAAGATCTCTGACCTAGCGCTAGGATTTCAATGCCCAAGAGTGGCAGAGAGTCCCAAAGACATGGGAAACTCCTGGTTTACTCACCCTTATTGCAGCTCCTATGAAAAATTTTGTGGGATCCCTGGAGAAATGGCAGGGAAAGTCGCTGAGGGCACCCTTCTTGGCAGGTTCAGGAGGAGGGGTCAAATGATGGATCAAAGTCCCAAGAAGGAATTGGCAAGAGAGTCCTGCCTGAAAGGTCCAGCCATTATAATCTTGGCTGTAGTCTCCCGAGGGGCACTGGGGAGAGTGCCGGATGCTCACGGTCACTTCTCCCCAGGGCGCACCTGGTTAGGCTCAGAGAAGGAAGAAAGGAGTGTGGGGGGGGGGGGGGG
>NW_007729388.1:76796-78253 GCF_000696425.1 Galeopterus variegatus | reverse complement strand
GGGGGGGGGGGGGGGGGGGAGGATAATCCAACCACCTCTGAGAGCCTCCTCCAGGGTTTCAGCACCAAAATGTGAGGTTGCTGAGGAAGGAGATGCTAGCGGGGCAAAGGATAGAAGAAAAGATTTTATTAGCAAGCAGCAAGAAGACCTGCCCGGCTGAGCCAAAAAATGACGTCAGCACTGAGAGGCAGTTGGGTGTCCTCTTTTAAAGGGTAAAGATTAGCATCTGGCCTAACTGAGGGTAACGGTTGCAATGTTTCATTCCAGGTACAGCCTGCTCATGGGAACAGAGACTCAGGGAAACAGAAACTTAAGGAAACGAAAATGAAGGGCAGGAACTTTCTAAAAGTCAGGCTCTCAGTTCCAGAGACCAACCAATTAGCACAAGAATATACAGAACAGTGCAACTAAAGTAAAAGTCTGCAAACAAACCCACACAAGTATGTTGGCTTGATTTTTTTCAAAAGTGACATTGCACAGTAGTAGTAGGAAAGGAATGGGATTTTCCATAATGGTGATTGGTCAGTTGGATGTTTATGTGGAACAAGATGAACCTTGACCCCTACATTATATCCTACACAAAAATTAATTCCAGATGAATTGTAGTTCTAAATGTGAAACGTAAACAAATGAAAACTTTAGAAGAAATTTAAAGGAAATATCATTATGACCTGAGGTGAAATATTTCTTAGGCAGACACCAAAGACATGTAGTATAAAGGTAAAAAATCATAATATGGACTTTATTAATATTAGGACCCACTAAAATTAAAAAGATGGAAAATAGGCAGTATTTACAAGTGTATGCTGCAACTGGAACTCTTGCACACTGCTACGAGAAGTGTAAATTGGTACAAAAAACTTTGAAAAACCGATTATATCTACTAAAGTTGAATATATACAGAAACTGTGACACAAAAATCCATATCTAGGTATATGCCTAATAGAAATGCATAGATAGATAGATTGATTGATTGATTTTATGCATCAAAAGACATGAAAAAGCTGCTTATCACAGCATTATTACTTGTATTTTTCATTTTTACCATTCTGATAATTTTGTAATGACATCTTATTGTGTTTTTTTCAGATTTTTAAAAATTTATTTTGATACATTGTAATTGTATATGCTTATTGGGTACAATCCAATGTTTTGATACATACATGTATTATAATCCAGTCAGGGTGGTTAGTGTATCGATCACCGCATATTATTTATCATTTCTTTGTGGCCAGAGCATTCAAAAATCTATTATGTAATATACAAAACTTAACTGTTAACTATAGTCACCCAACTGTACAATGGAACACCAGGACTTTTTCCTCTTAATTCTAATTTTTTACCCACTGGCCAACCTCTCTCTGTTTTCCCTTCTCCCCCCCCCCCCCCCCCCCCGTCTCTGGTAACCCCTGCTCTACTCTCTGCCTCTATAATATCAACCTTTTTTTTTTTTTTTT
>NW_007729388.1:60694-76741 GCF_000696425.1 Galeopterus variegatus | reverse complement strand
CCTGTTTTCCCTTCCCCCCCCCCCCCCACTCCCCAGTCTCTGGTAACCCCTGCTCTACTCTCTGCCTCTATAATATCAACCTTTTTTTTTTTTTTTTAAGATTCCACATATGAGTGAGATCATGAGGTATCTATCTGTGCTTGGATTATTCACTTAACATAATTTCCTCCAGGTCCATCCACATAGCTGTGAATGACAGGATTTCTTTCTTTTTTATGGTTGAATAGTATTCCATTGTGCATATATACCACATTTTTTATCCATTCATCTATGTTTGAACACTTAGGTTGATTCCATACCTTGGCTATTGCAAATAGTGCTTCAATAAACATAGGAGTGCACATATCTCTTTGACATACTGATTTCATTTCATATAGGTACATACTCAGTAGTGGTATTGGTGGATCATATGGTATCTTTATTTTTAATTTTGTAAGGAATTTCCATACTGTTTTTCATAATGATGATACTGGTTTATACTCCCATCCACAGTGTGCAGGTGTTCCCTTTTCTCTACATCCTTATCAATGCTTTTTTTTTTTTTTGTCTTTTTATTACCAACCACCATTCTAACCGGAGTGAAGTGGTATCTCATTGTTGCTTTGATTTGCATTCCTCTAATGATTAGTGATGTTGAGCACTTTTCCTTATGCCTCTTGGCCATGTGCGTATCTTCTTTTGTGAAATGTCTATTAAGATCCTTTGCCCATTACTTAATTGGGTTATTTGTCTTTCTGTTGTGTTGTCTAAATTCCTTACATATTCTTGATATTAGCCCCTTGTCAAATGTATTGGTTGCAAATATTTCCTCCCTCTCTGTAGGTTGTCTCTTTATTCTGTTTAATGGTTTCCTCTGATGTACAAAAGCTTTTCAGTTTGAAGTAATCCCACTTGTCTATTTTTGCTTCAATTGTTTGTGTTTTGAAGTCTTATTTAAAAAATACTTGCCCAGACCAATGTCATAAATCATTTCGTCTATGTTTCCTTCTAGTATTTCAGAATTTCAGATTTTACATTTAAATCTTTAGTCCATTCTGAGTTAATTTTTGTATGTGATGAGAGATAGGGATCTAGTCTCATTCTTTTGCATGTGGATATCTAGTTTTCCCAGCACCATTTTTTGAAGAGACTGTCTTTTCCTCAGTGTATGTTCTCAGCCCCTTTGCCAAAGATCAGTTGGCTGTAGGTGCATGAATTTATTCCCAGGTTCTCTGTTCTGTTCCATTGGTCTGTGTGTCTGTTTTTATGCCAGTACCATGCAGTTTTTCTTCCTATAGCTTTGTAGTATAATTTCAAGTCAGGTAGTGTGATTCATTAATCTTTCTTCATTTTTCTCAGGATTGCTTTGTGTATTGGGGGTCATTTTTTATTTTACATGAATTTTAGGATTTTTTTTTTTTTTTGCCATTTTTTGGAAGAACATCACTGATATGGATTGTATCCCCCAAGTTTTATGTATTAGTAGCTTGATCCCCACTGTGACTATTAAGAGGGTGGAAAATCCTATTATGGTAATTGAAAGGTGGAGCCTTGAAGAGATGATTAGAATCTGAGGACCATGCGTAATGAGTTGATTTAAAATGGTGATCATGGGTGTGGTTCTGAGGGCTTTAACTGGAGAGTGTATGAGAAACTCTTTCTCTCTCTTCATTCTGCTATTTTCTGCCATGTGAGACCCCTGGGTCACTGTTGCCAACACAAAGACCTTCACTAGATGTGTTCCCTCGACTTTGGACTTCCCAGCCTCAGAAACTATAAGCAATAAATTTTGCTTTCTTACAAATCGCCCAGTTCCAGATATTCAGTTATAAGCAACAGAAACGGACTAATATAGTCATTGATATTTTGGTAGGGATTGCTTAAATCTGTAGGTCATGCTGGGTAGAATGGCCATTTTAACAATATGAAATTTTCCAATCCATAAACACCTGATATCTTTTGATTTATTTGTGTTCTCTTCAAATTTTTATAGATTTCAGTGTAGCAGTCTTTCACTTCCTTGGTTAAGTCTATTCCTAAGTAACTTTTTTTGTAGTTATTGGAAAGGAATTTTTTTCTTGATTCCTTTTAAAGATAGTTTGCTATCAGTATATAGAAATACTACCGACTTTTGTATGTTGATTTTGTATCCTGCAACTTTACTGAATTTGTTTATTAGTTCTAACAGTGTTTTGGTGGAGTATCTAGGGTTTTCTATATATAAAATCATATCTTTTGCAAACAGGGACATTTTGACTTCCACCTTTCCAATTTGGGTGCCTTTTATTCCTTCCTCTTATCTAAGTGCTCTGGCTAGGAATTTCAGTACTGTGTTGAATAGAAGTGGTGAAAGTGGGCATCCTTGTCTTGTGTCTGATCTAAAAGGAAAAGATTTCAGCTTTTCCCCATTCAGTATGATGTTAGCTGTAGGTTTGTCATATACGGCATTTATTGTGTTGAGGAACATACCTTCTATACCTCGTTTGTTAAGAGTTTTTATCATGGGGCTGACCCCGTGGCTCACTCGGGAGAGTGCAGCGCTGGGAGCACCGAGGCCGTGGGTTTGGACCCTATATAGAGGTGGCCGGTGCACTCACTGGCTGAGTGCAGTGCGGGTGACACCAAGCCAAGGGTTACAATCCCCTTACCAGTCACAAAATAAATAAATAAATAAATAAATAAATAAGTTTTTTATCATGAAGGAATGTTGAATTTTGTCAAATGCTTTTTCTGCATTATTTGAAATGATCATATGGTTTTTGTCTTTCTTTCTGTTAATGTAGTGTATCGTATTTCATTGTGGTTTAATTAGCAGCTTCCAAATAACTACTGAAATATACAGCTTTTTATATGTGTATTATCCATTTGACTATTTACTTTTGTGAAGTGCCTGCTCATGACTTCTGAGTTTTGTTTTTTTTTTTTTCAAATTTGGGTTGTCTGTCTTTTTCTTATTGATTTGTTGGCATTTTTTGTATATTCCAGATATGTCTTTGGTTAATTACATTGTTTACATCTATCTTGTAAGCTTGGCTTTTCAATCATTTTGGGGTTTTATTGAACAAAAGCTTTTATATTAATGGAGTCTAAATTATTCACTTGTTTCTCTTACAGTCAACATTATCTCGCTGTGATTGAAAAATCATTGCCTACACCAAGATAATAAAGATATTTTCCTATGTTATTGTTTTGACTTTGGATTGCTTTGTCCTGCATTATGTGAGTGAGAATTTAATATTCATGTACTTAAACCACTTCATTGACATATAAAAAAATTGTAGTTATTTAATGTATACAACTTGATGTTTTTGGAGATAAGTATACACCCTTGAAACCATCACCATAATGCGATAAACTTATCTATCACCTCCAAAAGTTTCCTCCCATCCACTTTGTTTTATCTTTTTTATTTTCCTTTTATGATAAGAGCACTCAACACAAGATTTACCCTCTTAGCAAATGGTTAGGTATACAATATAGTACTGTTAATCATAAACTCTGTGTTGTACAGTAGATTTCCAGAACTTATTTATCTTGCATAATTGACACCTTGTACTTTGTGACCAACCTTTTCCTATTTTTCCTTCCTCCCAGCCTCAGCAACCACCATTCTGCTCTCTGCTTCTATGAGTTTGACTATTTTATATTCTATATGTAGGTGAGACAATGTAGTGTTTGTCCTTCTCAGTCTGGCTTATTTCACTGAGTGTCCTCCAGGTTTACCCATGTTGTCACAATCACAGGATTTCTTACCATTTTAAAGGCTGAATCATATTCCTTTTTACATTTATGTCACATTTTTATTATCCATTTATACACTGATGGACATTTAGGTGTTTTCCATATCTTGCCTATTTTGAGTAATGCTGCAATGAACATGAAAGTGCAGACATCTTTTCAAGATCCGCATTTCAATTCCTGTTGATATGTATCCAGAAGTGCTATTACTGGATCAAATGGTAACTCTATTTTTAATTTTATGAGAACTCTCCATATTGTTTTTCATTGGTGGCACCAATTAACATTCCTGTCAACAGTGTAGATGAGTTTCCTTTCCTCCACATTCTGGCCAGGATATTTATTTCAAATATGGTCCTTTATCCACTTCTCTATAGGGCCATCTTTAAAATAAATCAAGTGTCCATCTATGTATTGTCTATTTCCAAATTATAGTTTATTCAAATCATCTATTTGACTATCCACTCCTCAATCTTACTGCAGGTATATAATCAGTTTGATATCTGTTAGTTCATCCTTCACAACTTTATTTCTGGTCCTTTGTGTTTCCACGTAGATTCTAAAATTATCTTGTTAATTTTCACAAAAACCTAACAGGATTTTAGTTGGCATTGCATGGAAATAACAGATCACTTTAGGAGAACCCACATCATCACAATATTTAGTCTTCTAATCCACAAATATGTCACATCCCTCCATTTATTTCAATTTTCAAAATATTTGCTGCTGTGATATAAAATGTAATTGATTTTTGTATATTGACCTTGCAAATAGCAGTGTTACTTAATTTACTTATTTATTCTAAAAATTTTTCTGCAGATTGTTTTGAATTTTTACATACTCAGCCATGTCATCTCTGAATAAGTGTATTATTTCTCACTTTCTGATCCTTAATTTTCATTTTCTTTTTCTCACTTTATGGCAAGAAAACCATAAAGTTTTTCAGGCTAGAACCTGAAGTACAATGTTAAACAGAAGAATTTATAGTGGGCATCTTTGACTCATAGTAATTCAGGAAAAAATTTTTAATATTTCTTCATTAAAAAGGGTTAAGTTTTTTTAGAGAAACTCTTTTATATATTAATGAAAAATCCTAATTAAAAATTCTAATTCCTATAAAGACACAACTCAGTAAAAGACAATATCAATCTATTTTCTTAAAGGTGACGGGAAGTGATGAGGCTTTGACATTTTTTTTTTTTTTTTTTTGTCTTTTGTCTTTTTTCCGTGTCCGGCAACGGATCGCAACCTGAAGTGTTGCCCCCGTACCGGACTGGGGACCGGCAACGGGACTGCAACCCTCGGTGTTGCTCCCGCGCCTTGCCCAGCCAGTGAGTGGGAACCGGTCTGTATGTGGGATCCGAACCCTCAGGCGGGAGCGCCGCTGCGCTTCCCAAGCGGGGCACTATCCAGTGCGCCACCGGGCCAGCCCGAGTTCCTAAGCTTTTTGTTCACGAATGGATGTTAAATTTTATTACATGAATTTTCTGCATTGGTTGAGATTCTCATATGTTTTTCCTTTACTGTAAATGTAATGAGTTACACTGATTTTCTAATGTTAAATCAACCTTTTATTTGTAGTATGAACTACACTTGATCATGATGTATTGTCTCTTTTATAAATGATTCCATTTGGTTTTCTAGTATATTTTGGATTTTTGCATCTATGTTCAAAAGAGAGATTTGCATATAACTTTCCTTTCTTTCAATGTTTCTGTCAGGCTTTGGCATCATAAATTAATTATAAAATTCTTCATTTTACTTTTTATTCTCTGGAAATGTTTAGGTTATGATTGGCATTATTTCATCCTTATGTGTTTGTGACTGGTGAAGCCATCTAAGCCTGGAGTTTTCTTTGTACGAACCTATAATTTGATTTCTTTTATATACATGAAACTATGCAGACATCCTTTCTTCTTGTGTCAGTCAGGTATATTGTACTTTCCTAGGCAATTGTTCATTTATCTAGATGTTTGAATTTATTGGCAAAGTAGTTAATATTTTCCAGTCATTGTATTTTTAATGTTCCTGTGATCAGTCATATTCATAATATTGCCAATTTGTGCTTTTTTCTTTATCAGTCTTGCAAGATGATTAAAAACTGTTGTCAAAGGAATAACATTTTTATTTTTCAACTTCTTAATGTGTGCTTTCTAGTTCAGTAATTTCTGATCTTAATTTTATTTCCTCATCTTTACTGGACTTTGCTTAAATTACTGTTCTCTTTATCACATTATTAAGATGAATACTTATTCTTTCCTAATATATTAATTTAAGCCTATAAATTTACCTCCAAGCATGACTATAGCTACATCTCATGAGTTTTGATATGTTTAATTTTCATTAATTTCAAAATATTTTCTAACTTTCATTATGATTTCTTCTGTAAAATTATTTAAGATAGTTCCTGGTTATATATCTGTGCACATGTCCTGTACAATGCAAGAAACTTAGAATCCTTATTGTCAACTTATACCCTCCTACCATTGGAGCTATTTTTATCATGTGTTTGCTTCACCCCGTTTTCTAAAAGAAGAGAGGTTATTTCATGGAGACACATAGCAAGGTTCCACACTCTAAGCAAATATGTATTGAGCAATGATTAAGCAGTTACTTACAGGTCTATGTATGGCCATTCTCCTATCACACTTTCACCCTCACCCACATGCAAAAAAAAACACTGTTAATATCAGCATTGACATTTGTTTCCAGAGTAAACTTGAGATGTCGTCTCTAAAGAAAGGGAATGACCAGTATTTCTAATTTGACTGTGACATAAAAGGAAGGAAAAACAGAAAGAAGGCTCAGGTATATCTCACTACCCACAATAGAAATGAAAGAGGAAAATAAATAGCAATTTTACTCAAGAGGTAAATAACGTAAAAACTGTCAGCACTCAAAATCTCCTTTTATGACTTTTGGAAACTTTTGAGTCTGTCTAACTACTACCACACATCACACACCCTAAAGTGAAGCCTACCTCTGAGAAAAATGCATATAACATGAGGCAAATTATGTTTAAAAGTGTATTAATAATGTACATTTATTGAGATGCAAATACTTATATAAATGGCTACAAAAAGTAATATCCTTAACTATTCACACTGGTTACTTCCATGCAGAAAAGTAGGAGTTACTGGAAAGTGACAGAGAACCTTTATGTTTTACTCTATTTCTTTCTTCCTGAAATCTTTTGCAACCAAAATGACTTAATAGATCCATATGTTATTTGTCTAAAATAGCTTGGGAATAGCATGAGAACTTTTCTAAAATTTACTGAGCAACTAGCATTTTCTAGCTACTGTTTTAGAAGCTAGACTGATTATCATTGTCATATTTTAGTTGGTTAAAAGAAAAAAAAATTGCTATATTTAATCCCAGAGATTGAGGCTGATCCTTGTTGAGTACAAATAAGCTGTTTCATCTTATAGATATGCTGTACTAACTCTTTCCTTCCAAAACATTTTGGCAAATTTTTATGTTACCAGTCAGAAGGCTCTGTTTGTGAAGGATTTATTTGATCACTCTAACAAGAAATCCAACTTGAAATGCTTAAACAAAAAATAAATTAAATTTCATGATCTATGTAATCAGATTTTGCAAGTAGGTCACTGGCAGATCTTGTCTTAGGAAATTAGGGCCTTGAATGGTTTAAGGAATCTCTTTTGCCTGTGTGGAAAGGAGCATAGTCTTGGACAACTTCTAGACTAGCCTTACAACCAGAGAGGCAAACATAGTTTCAAAAGTTCAGAAAATAAATGTTATGGACTACAGATCTATTGCTGTGGGGGTGGGAGTAATTATTATCAGAAGAACTACAATTGCTGATATAATGTATAAAAATAACATATGCCTTTAGAATATTTCTGTGAGTCAGAACAGCAAGAAACAGAAATCTAGCCCTATCTCAAGAAAACAAAGGGGTGTTATTCGATAGATACTGGTATAATTCACAGAATTGGGAAAGAAACTACTAAAACCACATGTCTGAAATCTGGACCTGACTCAAACCATGAAATATACTGCTTTTAGGACACTGTCTCCATCTTTTGTCTATGATTATCTTTGTTCACTGCTCTATTTTAACCATTTTTTCCTTCATAGGGCAGCAGATATAGATGCTGCCAGGTCCTGGCTCTTACTTTTGAAGCTTTGTGGCCAGAAAGGAAGAGACTATTTTTTCCTAGACTCAGTGTGAAAACATCTCAGTAAATTACCCTTTATGTACTGGCTTCTGTAATACCTTTTGTGTCAACTACTTTGCATGAAAGTTTGGCAAGATCCTATAATAAGTCTGTATTCAGTATTATGATTGCCCTGGTGATAAGAAACGTTGGGCCCATTTTTAGGAGCAAACATTATCTGTGAGCCACATGGTGCCTATGGGTGGAGGATGAAGGTGGCGCCCGTGGGAAGTAGGGGAGGCTTAACCCAAGACAGCTCCAAAAGGTTTTTATTGATCCTCCAGTATTTCCGCACTCGTGAACTCTGCGTGATCGCTATGCTCAACATGTTAGTACAAAACGCATGCCCGCGTGATCCTTTAATTGATTGGTTAGTTCATGGTAAGCCCCTACTTGCTTGCTTATATAAATTGCAGTGTAACAGCAATAAAGTGGAACTGCCCTGATAGGACCCCTGCCGCGTCTGAGTGTCTCTTTCATGGGGCTGGGTTGGCGGGCAGCAGGCTCACTTTTCCCGGAGATCCCTCGGTCCAAACACTGGGGGTAATCCTGTCGGCTCCTTCTCCTTCTGGGTCTGTGGGAGGACCCACAAAGAAAGAGTGAATAGGCATGTGTGAACAAAAAATCAGTAGATGCACACTACAGATATACCAGTAAAGTTTAAGTCTTAAAATGTGCAATAAATCAAAGTAAATGATTTAAATATAAAAACACTGTTAGGATGATTTGAAACTAGTTGAAGTCTCCACCAAAATGTTTTTAGCTATCTTTAGAGATTATTACCTCTATGATGGAAATAAATATTTTGAGGCAGAAATCAAAATTTCATTCTACATGCTATATTCATCATTTTAATTTTGTGACTTATGAGTAGAAGGCTATTAATTTGTTGCTTTATCACATTATTTTCCTTTTCTAATGCCTAAATTATATTTTATTCTTAATTATTCCTTTTTATGTCTATTTGCCAACCCATATTCTGCGAGACTATATCTTTAGTTTTATAACTCAGTTACTGGTAAAATATTATCCTCTTGACCTAACAATGCTTCATAGCACCCTGCTAGAATTCATCTATTCTGTCAAGTATTATCTGTAATTTGTTAAAAGACCTAGTTATTGACTCATCTTAACCCGACTAGTTTTCATATGGCCACCACTAAGTGGCAGCGTAGCAACATTCTTATGCATAGTATTGATACCACATGTCCTGCTTCATATTTGGTTTCCTTTAAGAATTTCGAAGTGTTCATTAATTCCATTTTTTAAATGGGTCAGGCAGTGGTATTGCTGTTCTTAATTTCTGTTTTTAGCTATGAAAAAAGGCATGGGGATTTCTGCAATCATGCAAGTAAAGTAATGTATCAATTTTATTTAGAGAAATAAACTCGTCAGTCTGGTCTGTCAACTGTTTTTCCCAACCTGATCATGACGATGAGATAATGTTAAGCTGATTTTGTTGCTGTCTTAGGGTCATCGCCTAAGTTATTGCTCCAGTTAGTAGAACCCATATGCATGGTAGCCAAAAGCTTGGGTTCAAAGTTTTATTCATCACATGACATTACCCCTGGAAAAGATTGCTGGTACGTTTCACTAAATTAGAGTTTCTTTGCTAAAACATCGCTAAATCTGCTCTCTGACACACTCAGCATGCCAGAAGATTGTCCAATACTCCAATCACTTCCATTTATAATGAGATTTGATTTTCAAAAGATTCAGATTATTTGCGACATTCACATATTCATTTTGTGTCAAAACAAAAACTAGGGCTGAGATCCTTTCTTAGTCCAGATGTTTTTATAATTTTGATCTCTTTGAAACTCAGGTTACGATTATGTGATCCCAAATAACATAAAATTAACAAATGTAGTCAACTATCTGAATTTGTACAATTAGTCATATATTTGTCATATTAACCATCAGATTAATTTTTGTCATATTAACCTTCAGATTAATTTTTTTTCCCTATTGGAGTTATCAATGTTGTGTAAGCATATGAAGAAAGATCTAATTTGTCATCCAAGTTGAGTATAATTTATTCTTAAGTGGCTATCACAATGTTCAAGCTTATCATTAGGCTTCACAAAGGTGCTTTTGTAAAGTGTTTAAATAGACTAAACTACAAATAAAGAGTAAATATAGTTGTCCTAAATCTGTTACTATTACAGTAAAAACAATTTGTCCTCTTCAACAGGTAGTGGTTCGATGCTCCCAGTCCTATGTGGCAGGGTGAGAGTGTTTCCATTCTGTTACACTGCTGCAGCTCTCACCTTGTCACAATTTAATCCCAGCAAACAAACAATGGGTTGAGTTTTCAGTTCTAAGGCCCTAAACTTGTAGAAAAAGCAATAGATATTTTAAACTAACAGCAAGTCTTAATGAAACTTGGATTGTTCCTCCTAACGTTCATATCTTGGTGTAAAATATATAAATTTATTTTCCAGACCCTTAAGGGAAAAATTCAAAAAAAGATTCCTTACCCCTTACTGCAAGATAGAAACTCCAGCAAAGGGATGAAGAATATGATTGTTTTTGTGAATCACTTCAGAGTAACAATAGCAAAATACCAAGAGGAAGAAAATTGCTTAAGGAAAAAAAATCGCAGTTTTATGTTTACTATATAATAATTCATACTGTAATGAATTCAGTCTAACAAAATTTCTTGTATCATTGTTTATAATGATGAAGGAGTTTGATATATGTTACTCAAATTTTTGAAAATTTCAAGGGCTTATATTGCTGTCTGTACTTCGTCACTGTTCATTTACCTTGAATTCAATTTAGGTACTATTTTAGATTCTTCTCCTTGCTTGGATCCAAACTGTCAATATATAAAAGTTAAATAGCTTCCAAAAAGTGATTGCGTACAAATTCTACCAAAAAAAAAAAAAAAAAATCAATCAAGTAGCAAGGATTTCTAAATTACTGACAGTATATTACGTACATAGCATAGTTCAAATTTTAAAAAATATTCTCTATGTTAAATTGGCTTATAATTATGTTATGATTAAGTGTAGTTTCATGTCCACATAAGCCTAGCAGTATTGTCGTGTCCCAAATGAATGAAGTGGATGGTAGATGAAAACGTACGCAGAAAAATAAGTCACTTCAGGCTGAGGTGGACAAAGATGTCCTTCAAAATATTTTTTCCCTACCTACCTCTTAGGGGTTGACATCCTCCTAGTTTCAACATGACCCTTTTTCCTCCTCATTCTACCTGTACTGCTCCACACAGTAGCCACTAGGCACAAGCATCTATTTAAATTTTACTTTTTATGAATTAAAAATAAATAAAAATAAGTGCTCAACTCTTCAGTGACGCTAGTCATATTTTAAGCGCTCAGTGATCGCATGTGACTACTGACTTCTGTATAAGAAAATGCAGATTATAGAACTTTTCCAGTTTTGTAGAAAGTTCTATTAGATTTTGCTGTGAGTTCACCCACTTAGCTGAAGCAGTGTCATCTACACATAGCTCACCTAACACTGTTGACTATTCTGGAATCTCTATCTCTATGCCTCAATTTCTTCACATATTAAACGGGGATAATAATAATACCAGGATTTGTTGGAAAATGAAATAAAATAATACATATAAATATTTTGAAAAGAACTAGACCCATAGTAGGCCCTAAATTATTTTTAATAAACAAAAAATATGGTAAATGATAATATTCTCCTGATCTTTGAAACTATATATTTAATTGGACATTTACATTTGAATTTCACACAGAAACCACAAAATCAGCGTAGCCAAAGCCAAACAATACAGCACAAGGCTATATTTTGCACAAAAACTATTTATGTATTTGAAAACAGTTGTCTTTTCCACATTTGGAATGCTCTGGGTTAAAATTACGTAATCCCTTGATTATTTTTGTCTGATAGTTTGTAGACATTTACCATTTAATAATGCTCAACTTGGTGTCATTTCTTTTGTGAAATTATTCCTGTTCCTTATGACATCTAGTGATTGGTACATAAATCAACAATTGCATTCTTTTTTTTTTTATTTATCATTATACACTGTAATTGATTTTCACGGCCCTTTACCAGTTCCTCACTTTCCCCCTCACTCTTGCCCTTTCCCACCCCCAGCAACCTCAGTTCTGTTCACTTCTCTTAATAAGTTCAAAGAATTATTGTGATTGTTGTGTCTTTTTTTCCTTCAATTTATTAGTTGGATTGTTTATTTATTTATTTTTATTAGCTCCCACATATAAGTGAGAACATGCAGTATTTCTCTTTCTGTGCCTGGCTAATTTCACTTAATATAATTTTTTCGAAGTTCATCCATGTTGCTGTGAAAGGCAGAATCTCATTCTTTTTTATAGCAAAGTTGTATTCTATTGTGTATATATGCAGCATTTTCCTTATCCACTCATCCAGTGATGGACATTTGGGCTGGTTCCAACTCCTGGCTATTGTAAATAGAGCTGCAATAAACATGGGAGTACAGGTATCCCTTCAACATGATGATTTCCATTCCCTTGGGTATACACCCAGCAGTGGGATTGTTGGATCATATGGCAGTTCTATCTGTAGTTGTTTGAGGAACGTTCGTACTGATTTCCATAATAGTGGAACGATTTAACAGTCCCACCAACAGTGTAGGAGTGCTCCTTTTTCTCTGCATTCTGGCCAGCATTTGTTATTATCAGTCTTTTTTATACTAGCCAGCCTAACTGGAATGAGATGATATCTCAACGTGGTTTTGATTTGCATTTCCTGGATGCTGAGTGATGTTGAGCATTTTTTCATGTGTCTGTTGGCCATTCTTGTATCTTCCTTTGAGAAATGCTTACTCAGCTGCTTTGCCCATTTTATAATTGGGTTACTTGTTTTTTTGCTGTAAAGCTGTTTGATTTCCTTGTATATTCTGGTTATTAATCCTTTGTCAGATGCATAGTTTGCAAATATTTTCTTCCACTCTGTTGGTTGTCTTTTCACTCTGTTGTTTCTTTCGCTATGCGGAAGCTTTTTAGTTTGATATAATCCCATTTGCTTATTTTCCCTTTTGTTGCCTGTGCTTTGGGGGTTGTATTCATAAAGTCTATGCCCAGTCCTACGTCCTAAAGTGTTTCTCCTATGCTTTCTTTTAGAAGTTTTATAGTTTCAGGATGTATATTTAATTCATTAATACATTTTTAGTTGATTTTGGTATATGGTGAGAGGTACAACTCTAGTTTCATTTTTCTACATATGGATGTCCAATTTTCCCAGCACCATTTATCAAGGAGGCAGTCTTTTCCCCAGTGAGTGTTCTTGGTGCCTTTGTCAAAGACCGGATGGGGGTAGGTATATGGGCTGATTTCTGGGTTCTCGATTCTTTTCCATGATCTGTGTGTCTATTTTTATGCCAGTACCATGTTGTTTTGGTTATTACAGCTTTTAAGTATAGTTTGCAGTCAGTTAGTGTTATGCTCTGGCTTTATATTTTTGCTCAGGATTGCTTTGACTATTCGGGGACTTTTGTTGCTCCATATGAATGTTAGGATTGTTTTTTCCATTTCTGTAAATAATGTCATTGGTATTTTGATGGAGATTGCATTGAATCTGTACATCACTTTGTAGTAGTATGGACTCTTTCACAATGTTAGTTCTTCCAATCCAAGGGCATGGGATATCTTTCCACCCTCTTGTGTCCTCTTTAATTTTTCTCAACATTGATTTGTACCTCTGATCATGGAGATCATTTACATCCTTGGTTAACTTTCTTCCTAGTTTTTTTGTCTTGTTTGTTTTTGTGGAGTTTTTGTTTGTTTGTTTGTTTGTTTGTTTGGTGATGATTGTCAGTGGACTTGCTTTCTTGATTTCTTTTTCTGCTAGTTTGCTGTTGGAATATAAAAATGTTACTGATTTTTGCGTGTTCATATTGTATTCTGCAACTTTGCTGAAATTGTTTATCAACTCTGAGAGTTATTTGTAGAGTCTTTAGGCTTCTCTGTAGATAGAATGATGACATCTATAAACAGGGACAATCTGACTTCCTCTTTCCAATCTGAATTCCATTTACTATTTTTTCTCTTGCCTGATTGCTCTGACTAGTACTTCCAATACTATGTTGAGTAGGAGCGGCGAGAATGGGCATCCTTATCTTGTTCCCATTTTTAATGGAAAAGCTTTCAGTTTTTGCCCGTTCAGGATGATATTGTCAGGTTTGTTATATATGGCTTAAATTGTTTTGAGATACTTTCCTTCTGTACCTAATTTGCCGAGAGTCTTTATCATGAAGGGTGATTGAATTTTGTCAGTTGCTTTTTCTGCATCTATTGAGATAATCATCTAGTTTTGTCTGATTTAGTTGATGTGCCATATCACATTATGGACTTGTGTATGTTGAACCATCCTTGCTTCCCTGGGATGAATCCCACTTGATCGTGGTGCTTAACTTTTTGGATGTGTTGCTATATTCTATTTGCTAATATTTTACTGAGGATTTTTGCATCTATGTTTATCAAAGATGTTGGCCTGTAGTTTTCTTTTTTTGTTGTATCTTTGTTTGGCTCTGGTATCTGGATGATGTTTGTCTCATAGAATGAGTTTGGAAGAATGGCTTCTGTTTAATTTTTTTGGAATAGAGTGTAGAGAAATGGTATTAATTCTTCTTTAAAGATTTGGTAGAATTTGGCAGGGAAGCCATCAGGTCCTGGGCTTTGCTTTTTTTGGAGACTGCTGATTGCAGCTTCACTCTCTGATTGTCATTGGTCTGTTCAAGTTTTCTGTCTTCTTGGTTCAGGCTTGGTAGTTTGTGTGTGTCCAGAAATTCAGTCATTTCCTCCAGGTTTTCAAATTTAATTGTGTAGAGTTGCTTATAATAGTCTCTAATGATTCTTTGTATTTCTGAGGTATTGGTTGTAAGGTTTCCTTTTCATTACTAATTTTATTATTTGTGTCTTCTTTCTTATTTTTTTAGTTAGCTTAGCTAATAGCTTGTCTATTTTGTTTATCTTCTTGAAAAAACAACTTATTGTTTTATTGATCTTTTGTATTTTGGGGGGGTCTATTTCATTTAGTTCTGCTTTGAACTTAATTATTTCCATCCATACTAACTTTGGAATTGGATTGCTCTTGTTGTATGGTTTTTGGTTTAAAGTCTTTTATCCAATGTAAGAATGGCTATTCCAGTTCACTTTATTGCATGGTATGTGTTTTTCCATTCTTTCACTCTTAGTCTGTGTGTGACTTTACATGTGAGATGAGTCTCCTGGAGACAACATATTGTTGGGTCTATATGTATTTTGAGTGGGGAATGTAATCCTTTTACCTTAAGAGTTATTATTGAAAGGTGTTGATTTACTATCAACACCTTTAAATATCTTTTGTTCCTTTCTTTCCATTTGACTGTTTGTATTCTGTGTTTGCTGATTTCTTGATGTAGCCAATAAAGTTCTCTTCTCTTTTTTGTTTGCATTTTTGTGTTACTGGTGGGTTTTGTTCTTTCCTGAGTATTCATTGTAGTGATGATTATTTTTCAGGTACCAGGCAGAGTACTTCCTTGAGAATTTCTTCTAGGTGTGGTCGTGTGGTGGTAAACTCCCGCAGTTATTGTTTGCCTGAGAAATATACTATCGTCCTTCATTTAGGAAGGATGGCCTTGCTGGGTTTAGTGTTCTTGGCTAGTAACTTTCATCTTTTAGTATTTTGAATATATCACCACATTTTCTTCTGGCTTTAAGGGTTTCTGATGAAAAGTCTGCTGTTATTTTGATGTAGGTTCTGTTATACAACTTGACCCTTTTCTCTTGTGGCTTTTAAGATTCTCTCTTTGTCTTTGAGCTTTGTCAATTTGACTATAATGCTTCTTGGAGAGGACCTTTTTGGATCGAATCTGTTTGGGGATCTTTGAGCTTCCTGGATCTGAAGAACTGTATTTATCCCTGTACCTATGAGGTTTTCCACTATTATTTTATCAAGTATGTTTTCATTGTCTTTTTCTTTTTACTCCCCTTCTGAAACACCCAATATTTGGATATTTGTGTGCTTAAGGTTGTCTGCTGTCTCTCTTAGATATTCTTCATTTTTTTAAATTCTTTTTTCTTTCTTTCTTTCTTTCTTTTCCTTCTTCTTCTTTTTTTTTTTTTTTTTTTTTTTTTTTTTTTTTTTTTTTTTTTTTTTTTTTTTTGTTTGCCTGGGTTTTTTTTTA
>NW_007729388.1:35289-60684 GCF_000696425.1 Galeopterus variegatus | reverse complement strand
TTTTTTTTTTTTTTTTTCCTTTTTTTTTTTTTTTTTTTTTTTTTTTTTTTTTTTGTTTGTTTGTTTGTTTGTTTGTTTTTTGTCTGTCTGCCTGGATTTTTTTCTAAAAATCTGTCTTAAAAATCAGTAATTTTCTATTTTGTTTGTTCTAGCCTGCTGTTTAAGCTCTCTCTTGTGTTTTTTATTTCTTTCAAAGAATCGGTCAACTCCACAAGCTCTGCTATATCCTTTTATCAGGGCATTAATTTCTTTGTAGATTTCCTCCTTCAGGTCTTGGATGTTTCTCCTTTCGTTGTGTCATCTGAGTCTTCTTGTATCTCATTGAGTTTCCTTAGAATTGTCACTCCAAATTTCTTTTCAGTCATTTCAAGGACTTTCTGTTCTATAGGACATGTTATTTGAGAATTATTATTTTCCATTGGTCATGTCATATTTTCTTGTTTTTTTTTTTTTTTTTTTTTTTTTTTTTTTTTTTCGCATATTCCTAGTATCTCTCCATTGGTTTTTTATCATCTGGTAGAGAAGTTGCTTTTTATCATACTCTGGAGTGGGGTTTGCATAGAGGGAGGTTTTCTTGTGGATCTGTTTTATAATGCCATTTGAATCGTGTGTTTTAGTATTGATTCCAGGTAGATGCAGTAGTGTAGCCTCTGTGTAAGTACCTTGGTTGAATTCAGTGTTGGAGTTGTGTGAGAGTGCCTCTGTGACCTAGTCCCTGGAACACATTATATTTCCTTGCTGAGGTTAGTGACACTATGTTGGCTCATCAGGACACAGGCATACTCTCAAATTTTGGAGGGTAGTGCCTTGGAGTCTTGTGACTCTTAGGTTATTGTGGGTGTTCTTGGGCAGGACTATTGGCACCATGACTAGCTTGAGTGTACTTTGGTATACTAGTGCTCCTTGATTTGAATGGGTGTCTCTGGATGGGTTTTCTCTTTTTTCTTTCCTCTTTACCCAGGCTGTGCTGGTGACTCTCCTGTCTATACCAATGAGTGGTTACCAGGTAACCTGTGAGGTAGCGGTGGCTGTTGTTATGGCAGCAAGCTGTCTTTGTGGCAGCAGTTGCTTTGGTGGTGGCTGCCATGGCCCATACATTCCTCACTGATGTCTGCACCAGTGGCACAGAGTGCTGCTGATGGCTTCTGGGGCCCCAGTGGTGACTGGGTGGGTCTCTCAGGGGCAGGGCTCACTTGCCTGGGTTCTGTATGGCTGCCTGTCTCTCCTGTGGGGCCTAAGCAGTGGCTGCATGGGTCTCTTGGGGGCAGGGATTGCTTGCCTGGGTTCTGCATGGCCACCTGTCACAATTGCATTCTTTGTGCTGCATGGGAAGTTTTGCCTTTCTGTTCATTTCTATCACTAGAACACAAGCTACTTAACCATGAGAGCTATTTCTTATCATTGCATTCCTAACTGATAGCACAGATTTTGGCATAGAGTAAGGACTAGCCAAACCCTGTCTGAATAAATATTTCACAGAAGAGAGGATCTTTGAACTATGGTCTAAAAGGTGAATAGAGTTTATATGGTGGAGAGAAGGGCAAAAATGGCAGTAGTGAAGCCATCAGGGTGTGTAAGTGCAAGATGCTTTTGGGGGAAGGGAGAGACTAGGCTAATTTGATTGGAGAAGAAAATTTATTTTGTGATAAATTGTAAGATGAGTATGAAAACATTTTCTGAATTTGAAAGACAGGACTACATTATTCTAGAAACAGTGGGGATATTGAGATGGGGAAAGGGATATTATCAAAGCAAGATTTATCTGTAAATATCCCATGGGACAGACTAGATTGGGGAAGAACTAGATGTGGTAAGATCT
Organism: Galeopterus variegatus; assembly: GCF_000696425.1. Lineage (NCBI taxonomy): Eukaryota > Metazoa > Chordata > Mammalia > Dermoptera > Cynocephalidae > Galeopterus > Galeopterus variegatus. The sequence continues at coordinate 58,865 of NW_007729388.1, read as the reverse complement.
GTTAGGAGACTGTATTAGTCCATTGTTATGTTGCTTATAACAGAATACCTGAAACTGGGTAACTTATAAAGAAAAGTGGTTTATTTGGCTCATGATTCTGGGACAGCTGCATCTGGTGCAGGCCTGAGGCTGCTTCTACTCATGGCAAAAAGTGGCAGGCAGCCAGCTGGTACAAGCAGATCACATGGTGAGAGGAAGCAAAAGAGAGAGGACGGTAGGTGCCAGGGTCCTATAAGCAACCAGGTTTTGCAGGAACTAGTAAAGTGAGAACTCACTCACTACCCCCACTCCATAGGAAGAGCATTAATCCATTCATGAGGGATCTGCCCCTATGACCCAAAAAGCTCCTAACACTGCCACATTGGGGATCAGATTTCCACACGAGTTTTGGGGGGAAACACATCCAAACTCTGTCAGAGACTATTGCAGTAATTGAGGCATGAGGTCATGAAGTCCTAAAATAAGGTGATTGTGATGAGAAATGTGGAATGAGGGGAGAGATTGATAGACATAGTAAAAAGAGTCCAAGATAATGGAAATTGAAGTGCCTGGTAAGAAATATGGTTGCAAAATGAAGGGAAATGTTTGGTTTTAAAAACACTTTGAGGTACCCAGTGGTAAGAGCTATGAAAAAAAAATGTTCCACATGTTGGACATATGCTGGACTAAAGCTTGGAAAACAAATTTGGCCTAGAGATATGTATTTGAGAATAGATTGTCTGTATTACAAATTATTGAAACCATAAAAATATAAGTGAGATGTGAAGGTAAGAGCATTGAAAGAAAAATGGGCCTAGTACCGGATCTTGGAGAATGCCCATATTTAGGGTGTGGGGTTTAGAACATGAGTCAGTGGAAACTGAGAAGGAACATGAGAGGTCGGCACGACTTCGTGTTAAGTGTACTGCAGATGTTTCACTCTCTAAAGGAAATGAATCTCATTCTATTGTGCTTGATGAAAATCTTATGTTGTTGGCTTTGTTTTTTAACAATGAGAAAACTCTCCACAGAACTAGCTATAATACCTTTAGTAAGCTGACCAAAATATATCTGCTGTGTATGCATTTATCTTCCCACTTCCCTGTACTATTTATTATCCATGCTATTATTTTTTCCTCTCAATGATTTTCTAGATTGCTGGGTTTTTCTTTCTTAACACTTTAAATATTTCACTCCACTGTCTTCTTGCTTGTGTGATTTCTGAGGAGTAAGATGTAACTCTTATCATTGTTCTTCCATAGGTCAGGTATTTTACCCCCTCTGACTTTCAAGACTTTTTTATCTTGATTTCCTGAAGTTTGAATATAATATGTGTAAATATAGGGTTATTTTCCTCATTCATTAGGTTTGGTTTTCTCTGAGCTTTTTAGATCTGTGGTTTAGTGTCTGACATTAATTTGGAGAAATTCTCAATCATTTTTGCTTCTGTTCCTGTTTTAGTCAGTTTTGTGTTGCTATAACAGAATTACCTGAAACTGGGCAATTTATAAAGAAGAGAGGTTTATTTGGCTTACAATTCTGGGACAACTGCATGTGGCATGGGCCTCAGGCTGCTTGTACTTATGGTGGAAAAGTAGCAGGCAGCCGCTGGATACAAGCAGATCACATGGTGATAGGAAGCAAGAGAGGGACAGAGTGGAGGTGCCAGGGTCCTATAAACAACAAGCTCTCATGGGAACTAATAGAGCAAGAACTCACTCACTACCCCTCCTCCCCCAGGGAGAGCATTAATCCATTCATGATGGATCCACCCCCATGACTCAATCAGTTTCCAACACTGCCACATTGGAGGTCAAATTTCCACATGAATTTTGGAGGGGACAACACATCCAAACTCCATCATTCCACCCCTGGATCCCCAAAACTCATGTCACTCTCACATACAAAATACAATCATTCTGTCCCAATAGTCCCAAAAGTCTTAGCTTGCTCCAGCACCAACTTAAAAGTCCAGAGTCCAAAGTCGCATCTGAGACCAAAAGCAAAAGTCCTTCCAGCTGTGAGCCTGTAAATGTCAAAACCAAATTTATCTACTGCCAAGATACAATGGTGGAACAGACATTGGGTATACATTCCCATTCCAAAAGGGAGGAATAGGCCAAAAGAAAGGAAAAACTGGTCCCAGACAAGTCCAGAGCCCAGCAGGGCAGACATTATATCTTCAAGCTCCAAAATAATGTTCTTTGACTCCAAGTCCTGCATCCTGAGCACAATTCGGCATCTGGGCCCCCAAAGCATCAGGAAGCCTTGTTCCCACAGCTCTGCCAGGCACAGCCCAGTGGGCCACGCTGGTGCCTGTGGCTTTTCCAGGCCTGCATTGCATGTTACCAGTGGCCCTGAAGTTCTGGGGTCCTGGCGGCAGCCCTGCTGCATTGGCTCTACTAGACATTTCCCTGGTGGGGCTCTCTATGGGGGCATGGACCCCACTTTCCTGCTTGCCATTGGTATAGTAGATGACCTCTGCAGTGGCTCCACCCCTTTGGCAGGTCTCTGCCTGGGCTTCCAGGCTTTTCCATACATCCTCTGGAATCTGGGTGGAGGCTGCCATGCCTCCACTGCTCTCACATCCTGCCAGCCTGCAGACTTAACACAACGTGGATGCCACTGAGGTTTCAGGCCTCAACTCTCAAGGGCTGCTGCATGAACCACACTTGGGGCCATTCCAACTGGAGCAGCTGGAATGCAGGGAGCAGGATCCCAAGGGCAGTTGCGCCCCAGGTCTATCCTCCAGGATAACTCAGTCCTTCTAGGCCTCAGGGCTGTCATGGGTGAGGTACCCTTCCAGACTTCTCAAATGCCTTTAGGGCATTTTTTCCATTGTCCTGGTTATTAGCATCTGGCTGCCTCACTGTCAAGATATAATGTCTTTAGCAACCAGTTTATCTTCTTCACCCTTGCATTTTTCTCCTGCTCTCTACTTCTCTACCACAGGGCCAGGCTTCAAATTTTCCAAATCTTTACACTCTGCTTCCATTTTAAATTCTGGCTTTACATCATGCCTTTGCCACCATAACTCAGATTACGTTGTTAGAAGTAGCCATGCAGCATCCTTAATGCTTTGCTGCTTAGAAATTCCTTCTGCCAAGTACTCTGGTTCACATCTCTTAAGTTCCAACTTCCACAAATTCCTAAAGCATGGACACAATGCAGCCAAATTCTTTGCCAGTTCACAGCAAGGGTGATCTGTGCCCCAGTTTCCAATAAACTCCTTCTGATTTCTACCTAAGACCTCCTTAGAATGGTCTTTACTGTCCATATTTCTATCAGCATTTTGCTCACCCACACCCTTAACCAATCTCTAAAATGTTCCAAACATTCTCTCATCTTTTTGTTTTCTTCTAAGTCCTCCAAACTCCTCCAACCTTCTCCATTACTCCGTTCCAAAGCTTCATCCACATTTTCAGGTATCTGTATAGCAACACCCCACTCCTCAATACCAATTTTCTGTTTTAGTCTGTTTTCTGTTGCTATAACAGAACTACATGAAACTGGGTAGTTTATGAGGAAGAGAGGTTTATTTGGCTTATGATTCTGGGACAGCTGCATGTGGCATGGGCCTCAGACTGCTTCTACGCATGGCCGAAAAGTGGCAGGCAGCTGGCGAGTATGAGCAGATCACATTGCAAGAGGAAACAGGAGAGAGACAGAGAGAAGGTGCCAGGGTCTTATAAACAACAAGCTCTCATAGGAACTAACAGAGTGAGAACTCACTCACTACCCCTCCTCCCCGAGGGAGAGCATTAATCCATTCATGAGGGATCTGCCCCCATGACTCAATCAGTTTTCAAACCTGCCACATTGGGGATCAAGTTTCCACATGAGTTTTGGAGGGTACAACACATCCAAACTCCGTCAGTTCCTTTCTCTCTGTGTGATATTCCCATTTTCATAAATGGTTCACCTTTTGTAATTGTTCCATGGTTCTTGGATATTCCATTCTGTTTCTTTCAGTCTTTTTTCATTTTACTTTTCAGTTTTGAAAGTTTCTTTTAAAATATCCTCAAGCTCACTGATTCTTTTTTCAGTTGTGTCTATTCTACTAACACACCCATCAAAGGTATTCTTCATTTTTGTTACAATGTTTTTGATCTCTAGCATTTATTTTTGATTCTTTCTTAGAATTTACATTTATCTGCTTACATTATCCATTTGTTCTTGCACGTTGTCTACTGTTTCCATTAGAGCCTTTAGCATATTTATCATAGTTATTTTAAATCCCTGATCTGATAATTCCAGCATGTCTTCTATATCTAAATCTGTTTTTTATGCTTGCTCTTCAAACTGTGCTTTTTGCCCTTTAGTATGCTTTCTAGTTTTTTGTTGAAAGCCAGCCATCATATACTGGGTAGAAGAATTGCAGTAAATAGGCTTTTAGTGGTGTGGTACTAAGGTGTTGGGGGAAAGGAAGAGTCCTATAGTCCTATGATTAGGTCTCTTAGTGAACCTGTGCCCACTGACTGTGACCTTCACAAGTGCTTCTCAGTCCCTCTCTTAGGTGATACAAGAAGGTTAGAAAGGGCTAAAATTGGGTATTTCTGTTCCCTCAGATCATTTAGGTTCTGGAAGAATAGTGACTTTTGAGGGAAGTCTTTATTAAAAAGAAGAGAATGCTCTGGGTGTATTTCAAAATAGCCACTTTTCTCCTACCCTGCCAGAAGCACTGAAGAACTTTCCTTCAGTCTTCTCTGTGAAGACCTGCTAGGGGTCCCAGGGATAAGACTGACAAAAGTATAAAGTCCTCCTAAGATTGACCCCCCACCCCCAGAGATTTTAATTCTCAGACTTGTCCACATTGAGCCTCCAGCAATTCATCAATTAAAGTCTAGGTTTTCCCCCACAGGTGCTGGTTCCCATAAAGGAAGTTTATCTTAGGAAGTTGCTGCTTATGAATTTCTGCTCCAGTAAGTTATGATTCTCTGTATCCACCTGTATATCTCTCCAATTTTGGCAGCAGCCACTTGCCTTGTGATCACAATTCTCTGATAGATCTGGAAGAGTAATTTATTTCCAGTTCGTACAGCTTTTTACTTGTAGTTAGAATGGAGTGGTGACTTCCAAGGTCCTTATGTGTGCTAAACCAGAAATCAGAAGTTCCTGTAAAGGTATTTTTTAGATGTCAATATTTGTAATAAATAGGTGTACTTATAAAACATATACAATTTTCTATATGATAATTCCTAAATGAGGTATTCAATAATTTTTATCATTTAATTTTACCAGTAAATTACTTCATGGTCATCTTCGTGCAGGAAATTTTGAGGACAGAAAAGCATAGAAATTTGTGAAAATTACCCTAGATTCTATTAAGCAAGAAAAAAATATTGTTAATGTTTTAGCATGTATGGTTGTCTTTTCTTCTATATTTAGAAATATGGTTGGAACCATACTATACATACAATTTTTAAAATATATGGTTGTTTTTCTCAACCCAAAAGCAGTGCATATTCTTTGTAGACAATGTATAAACTACTTAAGAAGAATGAGAAAGTATAAATCACCATATTCTTTCCAAACAGGAAAAAATATGTAATTAGTATTTATGAATATGTATATCTTTCCAGGTGTGTATGTATCTGAGTGTAACTGTAATGGATGTATTATGTAACACACTTTCCCCCTTACTATTGTACTGAATAATTTTTAGTGTAGGCAATACAAAAATATCTCTAAGTTCTGTGGGAAATAACCCAAAGAGAAGGTTGATTATCTATGACTGTGTAATCTATTAGTTTTTCTAATTAAATTTTAAAAAAAGACCATTCAGGTTGGAATTTTTTTTGTGTGTGTGTGTGTGTGTGTGTCCTTTTTGAGACCAGCTGCACCGCGCTCAGCCAGTGAGTCCCTATATAGGACCCGAACCCGCGGCAGGAGCACTGCTGCGCTCCCAGTGCTGCACTCTCCCGAGTGCGCCACGGGCTCGGCCCATCAGGTTGGAATTTTAAGATGCCAGAAATTATTATCTAATTTACTTGCCAATAAAATTGATTATTGCTTTGATCAGAATAGGGTGATATTTCTTTACTTTTAGCAATTCCACACATTATGTATCTCAATAATGAAAATTTTTAGCTACTGTAAAACAAGTGCCAACCATGTATCAAATTCAGTCTCTAGGCTCTCTATTACCCACTTGGATGAGACAAGTCTTGTGGGCATTAGGCCCAAAGCTCAGGGATCTCTCCAGCTCAGAGAAGTTTTTAAAACTAAACCCACAATGTCTCTCATTTCCATTTTTATCAGTGACTAAATCGAGCACCTACTCTCCACACTCTGGGCATCTATAATTCTTATGGTGTACTTACTTATATCTGCTACTATGACTCCCATATCTCTCAGCTCCAAAGCTTTTGGAATACTTACTATGTCCCTGCAGTCTCGGTCTTTTCTCAGAAAGCATTGGTTTCTTTGAACCTCTTGTTACCAGCACCAAAAGTTTGGCAGCTCTCCACTCAGAAACAAAAAATTCATCAGTCCTAAATTTTGGTGCAAACCAAGAAGTTTATAATCAGATGTCTGAGAAGACAGCTAAACTACAACTGTCTTCGAGTCTTAGGGTTTCTGGGGGTAGGAGGGATTATATAAGAGAAAAGGACAAAGGGAGAAGTGTATTGAAAAATGCCACAAGAATAGGGTAGGTGACTATATGAAAATCAGTATGTTTTAATCTCTGTCCTTATGCTCAATCCTGTGAAGCCTGGTGTCAAGCTTATTGGCTTGACTTTATCTTCTTTCTGGAACATCTGCAACTTCAAACAAGACTGCTAGTTTTGCAAGTTGCTGAGTTATGGCCTTGCTTTATTACTCCTCCAAACTAGTTACTGTTCATTGTTCAAGCAGAATTCTTTTCCTCAGCATTAAGCTCTAACATAGCTGCCCTTATGCTAAGCTAATATTGATGAGGCTCTATCACTCTCTTCAGAAGTGACTGTTCATTTTCTCTCAGGTCATGGTGTTCTTCTTGATCCCTATTACAGTTTTCTCTGCATTTTATTAAAGCAAAAAACTTTGTCCCTTAAAACCCTTGCCATTTGGCCAGACAATTTTCTCCCTTTTACAATCACTATGATATACCATCTTGATCAATCATCTGCATTTATCTGAAGACTTGTTCATTTATTCAACAAATATTTGAACTCTATATTCTTGGTCAGCAACCATATTAGACACTAGGCATTCAGCAGAAAACAAAACAGATTAAATTGCTTTTCCTTTGATTTTCATAACAACACTTTCTTTCGTTCCCTCCCTCCCTCACTTTTGTCATTAATGTTGAAATTATTTAAATCTGGCACTAAGCCCTCTCTCTTCTCAGTTTTAACTCTTGCTCTATGTAGTCTTGCATGTTGTTCACGCCCAAATTAAAAAACTTCATTAAGAATTAAGTATTTTCAAGAAATTTGTGGGACTTAGTCTATGAATTTTGTGGTTTTCCAAAAACTAATAATTACATCTATCTTCTTTTTAATGTTCACACCCACCTATGTCATAAACAACATCTTCAGATTGGCCCTAATGGGCACCACTTAATGTGTTCCCACTACTTCCCCTTGTGTGATAGAACTGAAATTGACCTGAGATTAATGCATTTATCATATACTATTAATGAGTTTCTCACAATTAATGTTATTATTTATGCATAAATATTGATTATTCCTTAGAACATTAAAAAAACCTCAATTAAGTCAATGTTTTCTGAACATAGAAGCATGGGTTGACTCAGTAGAGGATGAAACCACCTTGGTTACCACCATGTTTTTTATTTTATTTTTTGTAAGAGACAATGGTTTATCAGACTTTTGAGAGGTACTGATGGCAGCTGGTCAGTCAAATATCCACGCTGCCCTGGAGTACATACAGCGTTATATGGTGAACAGATCAGAGTAGGAGTGGAAATCATTTTCAGGCTTATGTTCAGACCCTTGTCCAGCTCACATATCTCAGAGTGCATGGGAGATCTGGCTGAGTAGATAAGTTAATCTAGTTACCACCATTTTAAATTGACAAAGCATTTTTTTAATTATTCAATAATTAGATTATCCTGTTGAATTTTTAATTAATTTGGGTCTTCAGGAGAAAGATCATCCTTTCTCATTGTTTTTAATGAAAAGTTTTAAATTAGCTGTCTTCTTTACAACATAATCCAGATCAAAGGGTAAATGTTAAAGTGCCTATTGTATGAGTAATGTTGTATTAACTGGTAATGGTATCAAAACAAAACAAAGAAGTATCTTGATAAGTTCAGTGAAGTAGAATAGTTTAAATTTACCCTTATAATTATTTTTTAATTGTTAATCATTTTTTCAGCTACTGAAAAGCTATGACACTAAACTCATCTTGTGTTTTTCAACATTGAGAGCTGGAAAAGATATAGATCAAAAGTAAATCTCAGAGAACAGTTAAGAACAGTGATTTTGTGGAAATTTTCAATAATTTTATGTCCTTTTTCTTTAATTGCACCCTAGCTATCAAAATAACTTTTCATGAGCAATCTGAGGATATGTTTAGATCCTAATGTTGATGTGTGTTTAATCATATCCAGTAATTTGAACAGGTTTTATGTATAGAATTCTTGGCCTTCTCAGTTAGTCCACTTATGACAGTTCAGACTAAATCTATTATAATGTTTTTTAAATATAGGCAGGTCAATCAACACATTTGCCATTTGATTACACAGTGAGATTATTTTCTGTTCTCTTATCATTTTGGGGCAAAATTTATGTGGGCTTAACAAAATACTCTTAAGCATCCTCAGTGACCCTTCTGATTATGCAAATATTTTCCTCCAGGCTTTCATAGGACAAGTATCTCATTTTAGGTTGTTTTTGTTTTTTACTGAATAAAATTACAATATTGAACTTAATGTGGATAGGATTGCCACATAATTTTTTCATTAATTCAACTGCCTTTTATGATTGCCTTTAACCAATGAGGATTTTCTGAGATAAAAAGCAAATTTTTATAAAATTGTGATATCTGTTCTAAATACACCTAAATATTTAGATACCCATATTTGTTGTTTGGACATTTTGTTTATATTATGGGCTTCACTCATTTTTTCTTTTCATTTCTTCACAAATATTATTTTTATCAAATAATTTATTAACAGACTGAACTGTCAGACTGTGCATTTGGCTTGCTTTATTGAATTTTTGGACTCAAATAAATGTCTTAGCCTAATCTAAAACCTAGGACAAGATATACAAATATTAGTCTAAGCATATGCTGATATGAAGTTGTAATAAATCTGTTAAATATTTAAGCAAAGCTATTTAAAAATTGTAACTTTGATTTTGTAATGTTATACTGTAAATATGACTCAAACTTGATGGATGATTACTGTGCACTGAAATCATGTCTTAGGAATAAAATGTTTTTAATTAATTGTCTCCTGATCAATAATATCTTAGTTTCCAGAGAGTACAATGGTGGTTACCAGGGGCTTGGGATTGGGAGGGTGAGGTGTTGAGGGGTGTTGGTCAAAGTGTACAAAATTTCAGTTAGACAGAAGGAATCAGTTCTGGAGATCTATTACACAACATGGTGATTATAGTTAATAGTGTATTGTATACTAAACAATTGCTAAGAGAGTAGATTTTACATGTTCTCATCACAAAAAAATGATAAGTATAGGAGGTGATGATTACGTTAATTACTTTGAATTAACCATTCCACAATGTATACATATATTAAAATACCACATTGGACACCATAAATATATCCAATGTTTATTTTTCAATTAAAAATTAGTTAATAAAAAAGTAAATAAATAAAATGATTCCACAATAAAGAAGCTTATTTAAAAAGAAACTGATTTGATAGAAAAGAGAAAAAGAAAGGTAGGATGGTAAAAGCAAAAGAAGAGAAAAGGTAAAAAAGGAAGAAATTAGAAAACAGCACAGAAAATCATTCAATCCACACATTTCACAGGTGAGGAAATTGAAGCCTAAGGTCAGGGATGCACAGTAAGATAGTGGCCTAGTTGGAACTAAAGCCCAAGTCAGTGCCACCAAATCACTTTCTGCATGCAGATGCAGATGCTTCAGGACGAGAGGAACAACAGACCATGGGACAGGGACACTGGCGACTGAGCTCTGGGTGGAGGTAATTGTTGTTTGGGCCTGTATAAGGCACCAGACCATTCAGCTCTACCTTGGGCATCCTGGATGCTGGGTTCAGTTTTCTTCTCCTTTTCCTGCTTCTCAATTTTTATTTATTTATTTATTTATTTATTTTATTTTAGGTGCTTGACCTCCTTGCACAGGTCAGAGATGACTTATGAACTGCACCATGCAATAGAAGACATTCAGTAAGTTGTGATTGACCTAGTGGAGTGGGACAAATGGCCCAGGTCAAATGTAGCTGAAACTGGCCCAAATGGAAAATTTTGAAAGGCAATGTAATTACACCACTAATACACAAACACACTTTTGCTATAAAAATTCAAATCAAATAAATACTATTCACCCTTTAAAAGTAAAGAAAGTCTCACATGCTAAAACATGGATGAACCTTGAGGACATTGTTAAGTGAAATAAACAAAAGGACAAAAAGTGTGATTCTGCTTTTATCAGTCAAGTTCATAGAGTCAGAAAGTACAATGGTGGCAACCAGGGGCTGAGACAGAGGGAAATGAGGAGACAGTGTTTAATGGATACAGAGTTTCAGTTTGGGAAATTTAAAAATTTCCAAAGATGGATTGTGGTGATGGTTGCCCAGTAATGTGAATGTACTTAATGCCACAAACTGCACACTTAGAAATGGTTAAGATGGTAAATTTTATTTTATTCACACTTTTACCACAGTAAAACAGTTCAAATAAAAAGAATTCATTTGTTTCAGTTTCTACTTGTGCCGGAGACCAGCTCCGCAGGATTCGTCGGACCTGAGTAGGTGGTGTGGCATCAGCGAGGAAAAAAGAGAAAGGCGGACCACAAATGTCTAGTGCAAGTGTGGACAACAACCACATGAATCTTGCTTTATTTATATTTTTTTACTTAATTTTTACATGATGATTTATCTTTTAATCAAAACATTTTTATTTTGTTTCTATCGAAAAGGAAAGGTCAAAATGTTTTAAAGCACTCATGCTGTGACGAAAACACCCACTCATGCATCAGTAGTTCACCCCAAAGCCTGTGGCTTGTGGCCAGGAATCTATACAATAGCAACATGCTTGGCTTTAAATCATCAGACTTTCGGTCTGAATCATAAACCTTAACCTTCTTAGCTTACAATTTAACCCCTTTTTAATCTTACTTACACTTAGTACACTTAATTTTAATAACATTCATTAGTTATGGTTAACAATTTAATATTGCTTATACTCTGTATTGATCATTTTAATTTATAATCAAAATCACAATACTTCTACCTTTTACTTCCCTGCCAATAGACTCCGGAAACATCAGAGGGGACAAAATGAAAAGTTAAATGATCCTACTCTAACAAAAACACACTATATCATTCTTATAATTACTAGGGAAACAACATGTTCTTAGTAAATCAAGTGAAACTGTGGGAATGGGGAAAAACAAAGAAATCTGCAACTGGTTATTATTAATTAGTTGTAAACAAACAGGAAATTCCACGGAGCCATGTCAAACATACAGGACCCCCTGCAGCCTAGATGAACAAGGGGTATCACTCCTCAGGCTCCCATGCCGTTCCCTATAGCAGGATGGCTCACAGCATACTTGACCCTTATTTATTTTAACAAGATCTTCTCTTTTATCTAATGCCTGAACTTAATTTTGCCATTTACTTAATTGTTTGCTTGTATCTACTATTCTATCTAGTCCACAATTATAAGGGGAAAATGCTCTGATTTTATGTATGAAAAAATGTTTGTGTTTAGGTGGCTGCAGCATGCATGTATTCCTTCTTTCTCCAATTAAGTGTATTGTTTTTAAAAAGTATCTTCAAAAAATGTGTTTGTGTGTTTTGTCTTTTTTCTTTCTTTTCTTTCATACCATTGGTATCTCTCCTCTTTCCTCATGTTTTGTTGGTCTAGGAAACAATAGCCCCATTTCAAGTAAGCATCTGGGAACGTACTAGGAGCCCCAGGAGCCCCCAGATGTTTCTGTTTGGGATGGATAGATAAGCTGGTTATGCCTGAGAGACTATCATAACTATTTTATTGCCAAATGCCCTATAGTTTAATACGTGAAGTGTGTATATACATTGACCTGAAAAGATCATACAGTACTAGGCACTGCTCTTCATGAGGATGCCTAATTGGTCTCATACACAAAAGAATGACTGAGGAACTGACCTCCCTCGTGTCAAATAAAAAGATTGTAGTGCAAGGATTGAAACAGGTAAATATCTTGTACCCAGCAAATTTTAAAATATAACTCAAGAACGTGAAAACTAGGTTGAGAATTTTTTTGAAGGAAACATTAACCATCTGTCAAATGCAAATTAATGTGGGCACTAAAAAGTATATATTCTTAGCAAGCAGAAGATGATGAATTGGATTTTATAGCAACTGCAAATTAGAGTAACAAAAGATGAGTAGACAAGTGAATATTTTTAGTGAAGTTTTTTTTTTTTTAATGAGTTGTTTTGGGTAAGCTGGCCAATTATAGAATCTTATCTGTTTATTTTTTATTTTTTTGTAATTTTAATTGACAATAATTGTATATATTATATATTTATGGGATACAATGTGATGTTTTTATATATTTACACTGTGGAATGATTAAATCAAGCTAATTAACAAATCCATCACCCCCCATACTTACCATTTTTTGTGATAAAAATATTTAAATTTTACTCTTTTAGTAGTTTTGAATTATACAACACATTATTTTCTTTATAATCACTATTCTGTGCAGTGGATCACTAAAACATATTCGTACTGTCTAAAATTTTGTACCCTTTGAACAACATGTACCCTATCCCCATCTATACTGCTCCCCCAGGCCCTACTAATCACCATTCTTTTCTCTATTTCTATGAGTTCTACTTTCTCATATTCTACATATAAGTGAGATCATGTGGTATTTGTCTTTCTGTGCCTGGCTTATTGCAATCAGCACAGAGTCTTTCAGATTCACCTATGTTGTCACAAATATTCACTATAAAGGAGAATTGTTAGTACAAGTGTCAGAAAAACATTTTCTGTAATTTGCCAGATAGTTAATATTTTTGGCTTTGTGGACCATGCAGTCTTTGTTACAACACAACTCTGCCATGGTAGTACACAGCCCACAGGCAGTATAAAAACACATGACTATATTCCAACATAAGTTTATTTGCTGCAAGTATAGGCAATAGGCTGGATTTGGCCCACAGGCCATAGTTTGTAGAAAAACAATGGATGACTTAATAGGTGGCAAGTATATTTCTAACTTGCTAAAATATTGCTGTAGGCTAAGATTATGAGCAAACTAATTTCAGTGTTGATTTCTAGCATTGGCTCTTTGAAGTGTTATCATAAGAAATTTCATAAAATATACACCGTTAATTGTATCAGTGTTACATTGTCTTTTCAATGTTGATTAAAACCAATATGATGTGTAAAACTATATAAAACTGAATTTTATGAAAGCAAATTATAAATATGTACCAAAAAGCAAACAGACTGCATGAGTTCAGTTCAAAGAGGTAGATTCTACTCTTTAAACTTCATTGTTAAACTCTAATCATGGTTTTGGTCTTACTTAAAGGTAAACTACTAAGCAAAAATAGAGATATTTTCCTGTGGAACAGAATAGAGAACCCAGAAATCAACCCACAGACTTACAGCCAATTGATATTTGACAAAGGCATCAAAAATATAGTTTGGAGAAAAGACTGCCTCTTCAGCAAGTGATGCTGGGAAAAGTGGATGTCCATATGCAGAAGAATGAAACTAGACCTGCACCTCTTACCATATACCAAAGTCAACTCAAAATGGATTAAAGACTTAAGTATATGACCTGAAACTGTAAAAGTACTAAGGGAAAATATAGGGGAAACACTTCAGGAAATAGGACTGTGCATAGACTTTATGAACAAGAGCCCCAAAGCACAAGCAGCCAAAGAAAAACCAAACAAATGGAGCTATATAAAACTAAAAACCTTCTGCACAGCAAAGAAAACAATCAACAGAGTGAAATGACAGACTACAGAGTGGGAGAAAATATTTGCAAATTATACATCTAACAAGGGATTAATATCCAGAATGTACAAGGAACTCAAGCAATTACACAGTAAAAAACTAAATAACCCAATTAAAAAATGGGCAAAGGATCTGAATAGACATTTTTCTAAATAAGACAAAAACGGACAACAGGCACTTACAAAATGCTCCCTATCACTAATCATCAGGGAAATGCAAATTAAAACCATATTGAGGTATCAGTCCATCCCAGTTAGACTGGTTATAATAAAAAGATGCAGGATAACAAATGCTGACGAGGATGTGGAGAGAAGTGAACAATCCTACACTGTTGTTGGGACTGTAATTTAGTACAACTACTATGGAAAACAGTATGGAGGTTTCTCAAACAACTACAGATAGATCTTCCATACGATCCAGCATTCCCACTTCTAAGTATATACCCAAAGAAATGCAAATCATCATGTTGAAGGGATACTTATCCTCCCATGTTCATTGCAGCTCTATTTACAATAGCCAAGATATGGAACCAACCTAAATGTCCATCGACAGACAACTGGATAAGGAAAATGTGGTGTATATATACACCATGGACTACTCTGCCTTAAAAAAGAATGAAATACTGCCATTCACAGCAGCATGGATGGGCTTGGAGAAAATTATGTTGAGTGAAATAAGCCAGGCACAGAAATAGAAATGCAGCATGTCCTCACTCATAAGTGGGAGCTAAGAGAGAAAGAAGGAAGGAAAGAAAGACCACAGTGGTGTGTTGGACTTGCAGAGGGAGAGAACATACTTAAGGTAGCAAAGTGGGGTGGGGGGAGAAAAGGAGGGAGGTTGAGGATTAATTGGGTGGGGACATGGGGAATAATCACAATTTGTGGTACCGGGCATGCTGATAGTATTGAGCTGGCCATCACATTTTGAGTACAAGTGGTGATGGTCAGCTTTGTACTTCATGAATATGCATAACCAATAAAATTTTTAAAAATAGAGATATTCTTTTTTAAAAAATGTCTTAGATAGGAACGTTTTGAAATTACATGATAATCACAGTTCTCTTACCATAGGGTGCAATAAGACTAGGAGCAAGGAAGGTAAAATAAAACCTCTTGTTATTCTTACTGTAACGAATTTGTAAAAAAAAAAAAAAAGTAATAATAATATATAAATGTGAGAAGTTAGCTATCAGAAACAGACAATAAAATCCCCCTGTAACGAATTTTTAAAAAAAAAAAAAAGTAATAATAATATATAAATGTGAGAAGTTAGCTATCAGAAACAGACAACTTTGCTTTACAAAGATCTCTATTGTGTTGCTGAAGGATAGAGTGTTGAATAGCACTTTGCTAGAAGAATATTCTTCCAGGAGACATTGCCAGAAAACCTAGAAAGGAGCAAGAAAATGTATGGCAGTGATGATAATACACAGGCAGGGAAATGGAGTAGATAATCCAATAGATCTTTTCCTACTCTAATGTATTTATCATTATCTCGGTATTTTTTAATTTAAAGATGTTATAGGACTGATTTATTTTTTATTTCATTATAAAAGGAGACATAGGGACAAGTATAAAAAGAGGAAAAACAATTTGCACATTCTTGACTTCTGAGAATATATATGACTATTAACAGTCTCCACATGATATAGAAGCAAATATTTCTTAAATGTCTTTATACTGAAAGAACGAGAATGGTCCTCTTGTAGGGTACATGGGGAATATAAATGACAGAGAAGAACAAAGATGACACATTGGACTTTATATCTTTTTATCAAATGAACTCCTTGGTTTTCCCAACCTACCAGTCTGCTTTTAGAGTAATTACAGTGATATCTATAGTCCTGAGCAGAAACTCAATGTAAATTATAATCATTCTTAGAAATTTTTAATGTTAGAAATTTCGTCTACTTCCTTTTTGTTTCTTACCTATGCAACATTAGAATTTGTTGAATTTTAACTTTTGAAAGACTTCATAATGTACATGGTAATTCTTTAAAATAGTGCAATAAAATTTGCTACTCTCTCTAAGGCTATTATAAAGACATTTTGAAATTACCTATGATTTGTCCAAGCCCTAAGATCATATTTCATGCTTTTACTACAGGTGCTCTTCACTGACAGGATTCAGAGAATGGTCCTTTTTTCTTTCTTTTTATGTGTAACTTATTAAATAATGTCGAGAAGATAAAAGATTTTGTGGTGCATGGCCTCAGGTGTAAAATAAAAAGGGATAAAGAGCTTTGCAAATAAGTCTACATTCTGCAAGATGTACTCAATATGCAATAATTTAATACTAAAGTAGTTTTTAAAAACTTAGTTTTTTTTTAATGCTTTGATAAAAGTATGAAAAAGATGGGCATATCTGACATATGGTCACATACACCACAAACTATATGTCAGATGGTTGTCCAAATGTGTAACTATATTGTAGATGATAAATCAACTGCTATGGCCTACTAATATTCACTCTGATATGTAAGAATCTATTAAAAAATTGTATATATAGTGCTATTCATTCACATATTAACATCTATGTGATCTTCAGCAAAAGAGCAAAGCATTAAAAATTCTTGTTGGCCTTCTTGTTCTTTTTAGTAACTATGAGTACATATACACTATAAACTTTGCTTAGAGCAATAATATTTATGCTTCAGATGCACAAAACCTAACAAAAGGAAAGATATCTGATGCAAAAGGAAGGTACAGAAAATGTTGACTGTAGCTTTAAATAAGATTCCTAAAAATATTTTTTCTTTATGAAAGTAACAAGAGCTTAAGCATCTCGTGCTGTCTTGTTGTTCAATATCCAATATTGTTCATCTGCCTATTTGATTGGTAGGAAACTCCAAATGGGAATTTTATCACATTAATCATGTCATGACACAAGGATTAGGACAAAAAAATTTGTTTTATACCACATAGCAGACACCTACTGCCCAGTAAGACAAGTGAACAAATATAATATGGATAGAATAAATTCATACTAATTAAAGGTCATTTTTCATAAAATTGTTCATAAGAATTGCTTAGATTATGTTATAATCTGTTTCCACTCTCTCCATAATGAATAATATGAAAACATTTCAGTCTTTACATTTTCTATTATTTTCTCATTACCCAGAACTGTGATTATTAAAAATCCATGCAAAAATAAATTCGACATGTATATTTTTAAGTATCACATCATCACATTAAGCTATACAACATTGTGAATAAAATTATGAAATGACATTATACTTTCTTTTGGAATTTGACTTTGCATGATTTTTCATATAAGAAGACATTCATAAACTCAGAAGATGAAAACCAAATTCAAGTGTACAAAACTAAAGTTATGATGATATATTTATATAATAATCAGTGGCACTTAGCATCTTTTTCATATGAAGTTTCAGTAAGATATACACCACAGTCTAAATCCAGACCCCAAGAAGAACATTTGTCAACCCAGTGTTAATTATCTTGGTTATTGGAGGCTGCCGGGATTATGCACAGAGTTCCTATCGATCCTCCATTGGTGTCTCACAGACATTGCATCTATGAGATATAGTTACTGGCTTCACAACTACCTCCCAGCTTCCTCACAACTGCCTTTATTTCCTCTTACACCTCCAGTGTCTTATTCAACAAGACTGTGGACAGGAATAATTGAATATTCTCCCCTTAATCAGCTGGTAATATTACCAAACATGTCTGAAGATGAGAAGTATTAAGTACAAAGAGCTATCTACAAAATACTAGTATTCTAAGTATAATTTAGAACCTATTCATTAATACTTTCTGACCACTCGTGTACCATTAAGCATGCTACAACATTTTTGCTGTGTGATACATTAAGTTGTATATGTGTCAATTCAAAAGTACTCTGTAAGGGCCGGCCCGGTGGCGCACTGGAGAGTGCGCCGCTTGGGAGCGTGGCGGCGCTCCCGCTGAGGGTTCGGATCCCATGTGGAGACCGGTTCCCGCTCACTGGCTGAGCGCGGTGCGGGTGCAACACCGAGGGTTGCGATCCCATTGCCGGTCCCCAGTACGGGCGCGACACCGAGGGTTGCAAACCCGTTACCAGTCAGTAAAAAAGACAAAAAAGGAAAAAAAAAAGTGGAATTGCTTGCATGACCTTGAATTGGAAAGATGAAGTTTTAAATATTTTCATCTGTGGAAACAGATGATGGCTCATAATTCATTTGAGTTGTTAGAGGAAGATGAATTTTTATTTAAAACACTGGAGTGGTGTATTGTTTTTGTAAGATTTAAATATGATAAACACACTTGTGAATGCAAGAAAAATGTTGTTGGAAATAAGAATTCAGTATTTTAGTTTAGGAATGTTAAAGCCAAGCATATGAAAATCTACGATCCAAAATATGGCAGATTTTACACAGATTTTTTCTTTAGGGAAACAAACTTACCCATGATTAAAATATCCCCTCCCGTTCCCAGTCAGTAAAAAAGAAAAAAAAAAAAAAAAAAAAAAAATAGTACTCTGTAAGAAAAAAATGACAGATGTAGTAAGAAATATATTGGCCTTAAAAAAGCTCAAAATGTCTGACAGAAAGCTGGAACACCTAAAAAAATAATGTAAATATACCCTATAGTTTAACCATGCTTGTACATGCTTACACACATGCACACACACACATACACAATACATACACACACTGTGAAATGCGGAATTATAAGATGACCCCAAAGATGCCTGCTCTCATGTTGTACACACCCTGTGTAATCACCTTCTTCCTTTGAGTGTGAGTGGAAACTGTGAATGTAATGGAGTATAACTTCCATGATTGTGTTACATTGTATGCAAGAGGGATTTTGAAAATGTTATTAAGGTCTATGATCAGTTGACTTTGAATTAATCCAAAGGAAAATTATATTGAGTGGGTATGACCTAATCAGGTGAACCCATAAAGAACAGAAGCAGCAGCAGGTGCTCTCTTGTCTTCAAGAAGAAAACTGCCACATTGTAGGAAGAGTCACATGGTAGGGAACAATGAGAAGCTCCTATGAGCTACAGGCCTCAGTTTTACAACCAAAAAGAAGTAAATTCTGCTATCACCCAGTGAGCTTGGAAGAGAACTCCAAGCAACAAACAAGAACACACCCTCAACCAATATGTTTGCTATGGTTTGAAGGTGTCCTCCAAAAGTTTATGTGTTGGAAACTTACTCCCCTCTATAATAGTATTAATAGGTGGGGGAGTTTAAGAAGTGATTAGGTCATAAGGGTTCTGCCTTCATGAATGGATTAATGCCATTGTAGTAGAAGTGGATTAGATATCAGAAGGCTGTTTGTTATAAAAATGAGTTTGGAACAATTTCCTTTTCCTGCCTCATTTATCCATCCTCCATGTTATGACATAGTATGAAGGCCCTCTGCAGATGCTGGCAACATGCTCTTGAACTTCCCAGCCTCCAGAATTGTGAGCCAAATAAACTTCTTTTCTTTATAAACTACCCATGCTCAGGTATTCTTTTATATCAGAAGAAAAATGAACTAAGACAGAAGATTGGTGCCAAGGAGTGGAATTGTTCTTATAAAAAATACCAGAAAGCGTGGAAATGACACTGGAACTGGATAATGGGTAGAGACTGGAAGAACTTGGAGGAGCAAGTGAGAAAGAGCCTGTATTCCCATACACAAAGAATTAGGGATGATTCTGGTGAGGGCTCAGAAAAAGAGAAAACTAGAGAAAGTTGGAATCTTTTTAGAAATCACTTTAGTGGTTGTGACCAAAATCTTGATACAAATATGGACAGTAAAGGCCATTCTGACAAAATCTCATGTGTAACTGAAGAACAAGGTATTGGAAACTGGATAAAAGGCCATTCTTCTTATAAAATAGCAAAGAATTTGGCTGAACTATGTCCATGCCCAGGGGATTTATGGAATGTAAAATTTAAGAGTGAAAATTTAGGATGTCTGGCAAAAAAAAAATATCTAAGCAGCAAAGCATCTAGGATGCTGCATGGCTACTTTCATCGTTTATAGTAAGATGTAAAAGGAAACAGAGAGGAAAAAAATTGGAAAATTTGCAACCTGACCATGTAAAGAGTTAAAATGCAAGTTTGAATGTGGCCCAGCAACCCTTTTTAAAAGAAATTTGTACAGATAGAAGGAAGCAAGATGGTATTCATCAAGACAGTGGGAGAAAGACCCCCAAAGGCATTTCAAAAATCTTTGAGACTGCTTCTCCCATCAGAGACCCAGAGCACTAGGAGGGCAGAATGGTTTCAGGGGATGGCCCTGGGATACCCTCCATGGGCTCACTGCCCAGAGCCACTTTAGATCTCTGTTTTCCACATTCCAGAGCAGCACTCCTTGGCTGCCACAGTCATGGCTCAAGTGGGCCTAGGTATGGCTCGACCCACCACTCAGGAGAGCACAAGCAGTAAGTTTTGATGGCACCTAAATGGTGTTAAGACACACAGAATGCAAGAACTGTGGGGGCATTATTGTCTCTACCTAGACTTCAAAGGATTTTGCAGACTACCTGGGGGCCCACACAGAGACTTGTCACAAGGGCAGAGCCACTGCAGAGAATCCCTGCCACAGCAGTGCTCAGTGGAATTGTGCAGTCTGAGCCACCACAGAGAGTCCCCACTAGGGCAATGCCTAGTGGAGACATGGGAGTGGGGCTACCACCAAGACCTGAAAATTGTAGAGCTACCAGCTTGCAGCATCAGCCTGGGAGAGCTATAGGCATGAGACTCTAACCTCACACCACTCTGCCCAGGTTGCCAGACATGGAGTCAAAGATTATTCTCCAGCTTTTAGACTTAATGTTGTTTTCCCTGTGGGATTTTGGACTTATTTAAGTTCTGCTACCCCTTTCTTCTTGCCTATTTCCCCTTCGGGAATAGGGATGTCTGTCCTATGCCTGTCTCACCATTTTATATTGGAACTAGATAATTTGTTGAATTTCACAGGCCCACAGCTGGAAGGAATTTTCCTCAAGGTGAATTGGGCCTTGAGCCTCATCTGTACCTGATTTAGATGAGACTTCAAACTTTGGAATTTTGAGTTGATGCTGGAACAAGTTAAGACTGGGTAATATTGGGGTGGAATAAATATATTTTTCTTTGTGAAAGGGGTAAGGAAAAAACTCTATGGGTTGAATGTGTCCTCCAAAGTTTACGTGTTAGAAATTTAATCTTCAATGCAACAGTACTGGGAGGTGGGGCCTAATAAGAGGTGATTGGATCATGAGGGCAAAGCCCTTGTGAACATATTAACAAAGTTATCACAGGAGTGGATCAGTTATCATCAGAGTAAGCTGTTGTAAAAGTGAACTTGGCCTCTCTGGCTTTCTCTCTGACTCATGTGCTTGCCTCTGCCGTTTGCCTTCCACTCTGGGATGACCCCTGCTAGATGCTAGTGCCATGCTCTTGGACTTCCCAGCCTTCAGAACCATGAGCCAAGTAAACTCATATTCTTTACAGATTATCCAGTTTGTGGTATTCTATTATAATAGCAGAAGCTAGACTAAGACAATGTTGAATGAAGCCTAATGAGATCCTATGGAGAGGACCCAGCTAACTCATGCCAGGCACCAGACCCACAGAAAATAATAAATTTGTGTTATGTCAAGCTGCTCAGATTGTAGTAATTTGTTACATAGCAGTAGAAAATTAAGATACACTCACATATACACTTTTATTATGAGCTTTCCATGCCTTATACTTGATATATTACTGAGTATCTGTGTTTGATAGGTGTCTTAATCCGTAAATAGCCATTTCTGAATGGAATTGATACAATGTACATATTGTTCATTCTTACACAACTTCAGAATGCTTTCCTTGGCCTTTAAAATCTGCTTCAAATACAAGAAAGATGGGACCAAAGTGGAAAGCCAACAATTTTTGTTTTGCTTTGTTTGTTTGTTTGTTTGTTTGTATGTGAAGGGAATACTTTATTTAGAGAAATCACTAATGTACCCTATTGCCCTCACTTTCTCCATAATATTATTTAAAATTTGACCAGGAATTTTAAGTCAAACTATTCTGTAAATCACATATATGAGAAACTACAGAAATGCCCTTGAGGCAACCATTGATTTCATAGTAAGATCTCATGGGATTCACATAAAGGCTTTATTCAAATAGCTTCATCCTTTCAAATGGCTTCTTCAACTTCTCTTACTCAGGCAACACTGACACAGGTAATAAGCACCGGTTATTGTGTTCTTTCTGATTTTATGTTCATATTTCCTCCCTCAAATTAAAATCTCCTGAGACACCTATTTCCACTTGCCCTGTCTGCTGGGCATCTCCATGTGCGTATAGGCCTAGGTACCTCAGATCAACATATCCAAAGCAGAACTCAGTCAGGTTTGCTTCAAACAGGCCAAATTTTGCTGACCAAATTTATTTTCTCTCTTGGTCAGCAGCATTATCATCCTTTTATGCACATAAGTTCCAAATCTCTTGTTATAATTTTATATAGAATTTATCAGAAGTTTTATTTATTTTAAAATTTGGATAACTAATAAATACACTTAGTTCAAATAAAAAACTCAAGTTATACAGTGAAGTCTCCCTGCTATCTTCATCCCACATCTTCCCAGTTCTACTTTATCCCATCCTACACAGGTGACCATTTTTATTAATTTATTCTGTATTCTCCTAGAATTTCATTATGCACACAAGAAAATGTGAAAATCTACTCTCATTTTCCTCAATTTTTACAAGAAAACATAGCTTACCTATGCATTAACTAGTAGCTTGCTCTTCTCTTAATAATATATCTTGGTATTATTTTCTAAGCAGTACATTGAGAACATCTTTGTTCTTTTATTACAGCTGAATAATATTCCATTTTACACATGCACTGTAACATAAACAGTACTCCTTTGGCAGAATTTTGATTATTTCTGATGTTTTCCTATTAGAAACAAAGCTGCAATGGCCATAAAAAATAATGAAATTCTGCCATTCGCAGCAAAATGGATGAGCTTGGAGAAAATTATATTAAATGAATTAAGCCAGGTACAGAAATAGTAATACCACATGTCCTTATGCATAAGTGGGAGCAAAGGAAAGAAGGAAGGAAGGAAGAAGGGAGAGAGGGAGGAAGGAAGACTGACCACATTACAATGTTGAACGTTCAGAGGGAGAGAATATACCTATAGTTACTAGAAGTGGGAAAGGGGGAGGGGAATTAGGGAGTAATTGGTTAAGGGACACAAAGAATAATTATGACTTGTAAAGGTGTACATGCTAATAATATTGATTTGATCATCACATACTGTACACAAATACTGATATTGAAATCTGTACCTCATAAATATGTATAATCAGTTATGTGCCAATTCAAAAAAATTTAAAAAGCAAATAAAATAGGTAATTTGGGGCTGGCCCGGTGGCGCACTGCTACAGTGTGCCGCTTGGGAAGCGCGGTGGCGCTCCCGCCGAGGGTTCGGATCCCACATACAGACCGGCCGCTCACTGGCTGAGCGAGGTGCGGGG